>NC_056747.1:468543013-468635513 GCF_019279795.1 Protopterus annectens
ATATTGTCCTTAGTCGTGAACCAATTGCTACCCCGAAGGGTGGAAGTATTGAAATAGTTTTATAGCTTCCAGATGTAACACATCTTAGCAAAGTTTGTATGTGTGTGTGTGTATTGTGACACACACATGCAAGATCCTCGTTCAACTTCTAGTAAAGGGGGTAGTCTGGGAACAGCAGAGTCAGGTGACCAGATATGATATCATTCTGTAATCCAGCACTGAAATGATGCTTTAATCCTAGTTGAGACAGAAGTTTCAGGGCAGTCTGTTTGTGAAACCTGACAAGAAAGACCACTAACCCGCATCACCTTGCCTTGCTCTATTAAGTAAGTAGGAAAGAGTAATTCTTTAGATCAGACAGGAAAATATAGTGAGATTAGTTAAGTATTGGTTTTCTGTATGTGAATCTTTCCATCTGTGTCATTTTTAATATTTCCTGTGACTGAAACTCTGGTGTTTATTGTAAATAGATATTCAGTATTTTATGTTCTTTTATTATTTATTAAATATATTTAAAAATTTTATTGGGGCTGGTCTTTTTAGGAAATAGTTAACCTTTGAGAGTACTTGTATTTATTTGGTGACACTGTAGCCACTCCTGAAAGACTTGCTGTTTGGTCAACATTACCATTAGTATTAGTATTCGTTTCACTCAGTATAATTGGATACTCTGTTAAGAGCCTTAGAGTAGCTGGCTGGTGGTAGTGAAACTAGCTTTTAGCCTGGACAGAGGTGATAGAACAGGTTATCTGTGCCAGCCTTTCCTGTGTGTGTTTGTGTCAGCTACTTAGAACAGTGATGCAGAGCTCCTTAGAAGTGAGTGTGGATTCTTACTTGGGGCTTGGAGTGAGAGCGAGTCCAGCCCAAGGACTGAATGTGTTCCTTGTGTGCTCTTAAGGGAAATTGTGCTTGGTGCAGAGAGGTGTATCTGAAAATACTGTGTGTATCCATTCCTATTATAAGTGAACATTCCCCACTGGTGAGGATTGAGTTTTGATTACTGGCCCAGATGATGGACATCACATTTCTGATGCCATTTGACTTGCTGAAGTACCAGCTGTAATGGGTTTGGAGGATGCCTTGTGTGCCAGACGCAGACCGTCTGTTAGCAGTCTGTAGAATAGCAAGTATAGTGACAGGGCATTGAGTGTCTATGTAAGACATGTTGTTTAAGCCTTCTATCATTTTAGTAAGGTATCTCTGTGGACATTGTAGTTGCATGTGTATGGACATGTACATACAAAAGAATTTTTAACCTTTGGTAGCATTTTTAGGATTTGGTGTTGTCTGACAGCTGGAGTTGAACCACTTTCAGGTATATCGTGAGGGGCAGATAGAGGGGAGAAAAGGTAAAGTTAGAGCTAAATTTATTGAACAGTAGATTAGCTATATCATCAGCCTCCATTATTCACAGTCAACTCCACACATTGCGGCATTGTGCTTTTGAGATTGCAAACATAATTAAGACATGGCTTGTGATGGTCTTCAGCTTGTGTAGCTATTTTAGCTTCAAACTTGGTTTTGGAAGTTTTTTTTATTAAGCTTATGAGTTTATTTCCGTGACAAGAGATCTAACGTTTTTGGAATTACTCTTACTTTTAGCCAACATTTCTTTTACTTTTGTAATAGATTGTTGATGTTATGTTTCCACCATGTGGTTTTGTTCAGAGAGTTTGCCCTGCAGTTGTTCCAGTGGGGTACAACTTTATCTCTGCAGCTGTTTACATGTTGATATAGTGTGTTGATGTACATTTCTGCATTTTTAGTGGAGTTAACTGGGTTTGGTGGGGATTTGCAACTTGCCAATGTAGCACTTTGGAGTAGGTAGCTCGTCTTAAAGTAATTTCTAACTGTACCTGAGTACCAAAGGAGACTGCTTTATGGTCAGATCTCACAAGTTGTGAAGATAAGCATTCATGCCTTTATATGCAGTAGTGCTTTATTGTAACTTATGATACATGACATTTGTGATGAGAAAAGTGATGATCCAGGAGATGTCCATACTGCTGAATAATAAGCTGATACCCAGATGTACACACACCACCTAATATGATTCCATTCAGGGTAAAAAGAAAAATAAAGCACTTGTGTCCAAATGTCAGTTTTTCACATCAGGCGTTTTTGATTTCTTCTAATTCAACCCTGGCAACATGCTGATCAGCTGCACAGTATTTTTTTTTTTTTTTTTTAAGAAAACATAATTTAACGAACTTCTCTGTTTCCCATATACACTTGTTTTGCAATATTTTTTCATACCATTCTGGCCATCTAAGAAATCCTGCCCTGATTCCTTCTGGTATTTGTATATCACCTGCATAGCATTTGGCAAAATTGGTGTTGAGTTTCTGCCACAGAATGCCATAAAACAAATATGTGAAGCCAAGTAGGTACTGTTATTTTGATGATAAGCTCTTTCATGCAGAATATTAAGCTAACAAGCTTTATCATTTAGTCCTACTTAGAGTCCCTTGGTCTGAGTGTGCCTACTGTGTGAATCTAAGCTAAGCAGTGCTTTGTGATTACCCTTTAAATGGGGCACTTGCATCAAGTGGGTTTGCTCGTTTAGCTAGCAAATAATTTAAAAATAAATAACTGCACTTGAATACCAAGAAGGAAAAGCCAGCTAGTGATGCATGTTTCCTGTCTGTGCCAAACCACTTTTCTGACATTCCTGCAATTCCTGTAAAGTTAAATTTCCTTTGCAGTGCATTGAATTGTTTGATTTGAAAACCATGAGGTGTAGAACACTTCTGTGTTCAAGTATAGATGCTGCCGGTTAATAAAAAAAGTGAACTTTATACACAAAACAAGAAAAAGTGGTATTGTGCTATTTAGTTATTGTAATGTGTTTTGGTGTTTTAATCTACACAGATTAATGTTAAGACTTTCATAGGTGCTATACTTCATTACTTTGGATACATGTCTGTGGAGTTTAGTTGTCTGTGTGTGTCATTACATCAGTCAGAATAAGGAAACGTAGACATTAAATTCAGGTATTAAGTTGTAGTTTAATCCTGTGTGCTGCCACATGAGAGGATGTGTTGAATGGTGGTCCTTTTCTCCACGATCACCTCAGACACTGCATAACTGTACAAGTAATAGTTTGGGACATAAGGCTGCTAGTTTTGAAAGTGTGTATAGTGTTGGCAAACACTGTGCTAAGGGTGTCAGACACCTTATTGTTACATGCTTTTTGTTGAAGAATGCATTGGAAATGCAGCAGAACTATGATTTTATCATTTTGTTTTTATTGAAGGTTGTGCGTTAGGCCCGGCAAGCCAGTACGTAAAAATCTACTACCAATCATTAGTGGACCGGAGTTCCGCTGTGGCGACCCCTAACTGGGAAAAAGCCGAAAGACACAAACAAAATTGCCCAGACAGCATTGGTTCCTTCTACTTCTGCATTTACCCATTTCACACAGGGCAAGGGATCTCTAATCCATCTTCCCTGTCCATTCTTCAGCTGACACTGTGGGTGATAGGATTTTGACTTTATACAGACACCTTGGGGTCCTGCAGGAGGACAGGAAGCTCACAACTAGGAAATCCTGCTTATCCAAATGTAAGAGGTTTTCTGTTTGGTGTCTTTCTCGTAACCTGGATCCACTTTCTGTGGATATTCCTTTTGTTCTGCCTTATCTGTGTGAACTGCTCAATGCTGGGTTGGCTTATTCTTCTGTTAAGGCCCACATACCACCTATATCTGCTTGTCCGTCTTTATCTCCTCCTTCAGCTTTTGGATTTGAAATTTCATAAAGGCATCATTCATATTAGGCCTCCCAGGAAGCCTGTCCCTCCTCCCCGGGATCTTAATTTTGTTTTAGAAAAATTGACCCCAGCTGATTTTGAGCCTGCAGCTTCATCTTCCTTACAGCATTATTCTTGGAAGACTGTACTTTTGTTAGCCCTTACTTCTGCCAGATGGGTGTCTGAGCTACAAGCGCTTATGGCTTGTCTTCCTCCTTTAGTGTTCTATAAGGACAGGTTGTCCTTTCATACTAATTCTTTTTTTATGGCCAAAGTCATGAATGACTTGTCTCTTAATCAGTCTGTTCATTTGCCCACTTTGGATGTGCATAGGAAACTCCGATCTTATTTGGATAAGACTAAGACTTTGAGAAAATCTGATCAGCTCTTTGTTTCCTTTCATCCTAGAGCCTTAGGATTGGCTGTTTCCAAGCAAACTATTTCTTCTTGGATTTCTAAAGCCATTTCTTTTTGTTATGACTTCCATGGTAAGACTCTTATGTTAGGGCTCATGCTACTAGGGCTGTGGCTTTTCTGGTGCTTTTTTAAAGGGTTTATATGCTAACTGTATTCTTGAGGCAGCTGCCTGAACTTCTGTGCATACATTTACCAAGCACTATAAGTTGGATGTGATATCTAGAGCTGGCATTGCTAGGGCCATTCTTCATGAGTTCCTAGAGAGCTCTGCTGGTCCATATACCTCCCTGTCTTCTTCCTGAGCTTTTGCACTCTCCCTATTATAAAGAATACTGCAACAATGAAATGGAAGGGCATAGTACAATTGTGTAAGATCATATCATAATGGTAGATGTCCTTCTCTTCACTGTTGCAGTATTCACTCCCTCCCTCCTCACTCTGGTTCTTTTCTCTTCTGAAATTACTGGTTACCTCTTTTTCCTTGGACTGGTGTTCCTACTGGGGCTCTCAGTTCTGAGGATGGTAAATCTGGACATCACCTTTATGCCCTACGCTATATGTGTGGAGCATACATGTGATGTACGGCGTACCTTAAAGAAACCTAAAAACTTTGGTATACTGGACAGATGTTGGGCCATTCTTGGCAGGGATCCTTATTGTAAAGAATACTGCAACAGTAAAGAGAAGGACATCTACCATTATGGTAAGATCTTACACAACTGTACTTTTCTAAATTAAACCCTGAGACTATATATATATATATATATATATATATATAGTGGATGGTTTAAGGGATATTGAGTAAACATTTTGGGGTGTTTTCTTATTGTTAGCTAAGAGATAACTGAATAACTGAATGTTCCCTTCATAACAAGCCATTAAAGTATTTATCTATCTTGGAATGTAATTTTCTAATGTATGTAACTAAATGTTGTAATTGTATGCAACATGTATTATATATCCAGTGCTGTTATCTATTTCTGTGATGGTCTTTCTGTTTTCCCATTTTATTTGCTCATTATTTAGCTTAGGTTATCTGAAAAGGGCCTTGCTGCTGGTCCACATATCCGGATCTGATTATTACTTCAGATCTCATTTGCCACTGAATGGTACAGATGTAGTCCTTGGTGCTCAAGCTTTTTGCTGGGTGATAAGTGAAAATCTTCTTATCTTACATTTTCTCATTGGGAACACTATTCTCTTTAGTTTTCCTCCCATAATGTTAAAAACAACACTAAAACATGTTTCTCATATTTAGATTTAGCATTCAGGGTTTTCTTACCAAATTTTGGATGCCGTTTGGCACCTTTCTCTCTCAAAAGTGATTATTTTCCTTGTTGGATGTGGGAGTGTTTGTTTTGTTGCTTTATTTTTCTGTTGGGTTGCAGTGTCCGAAAAACTTTTGAGTTTTTAATAGTCTGTGGCCACTAGTTGATAAATTCTGATGCTCATCAAAAGTGCACCTATTGCTTAGGAGATGCACATCTGAATGCTCAGTATAGTATTTGCAAGGCTTTTGGTGACACGGCAATAGTCAAGCATCGTAAAAAACTGATTTTGAAGTGGCTTCTTCTTACCTCTGTTGGAGAAAATGCCCCTTCTCACTCCTCTGGGCCCCTCTGCTTCATCTCCACTTTCTTAGAAGCCATCTAACCAAGGGAAGACTGAAAAAACCAAGAGAAAAGAAAAAAGACAAAGTTAAGAAATGGTCTCTGGAGTATTATCTTTCCTTAGTTCTGGCTCCAAAGGTAACAAAACCATCTTCTTGGTCTTTGTCTCAGAACTGATCCTCATTGGATCTGATACTCTGACCCTCCCAGAGCTTCAGTTCTAACAAAGTTCACTATCCCCTAGATTAAGATCTCCACTTCCTCAGGAGAGATCTTTTCAATGGATCTCCAGACCTTCATCTGCTTCCTCCCTCCACTCAGCCAGGTCCTCAAGGAGTCTTTCCAAGGCTAACAGGGACAAGATGATGAGGAAATTCCTCAGGTTCCAAATCCAACTGGGGGTCCTCCTGGCTGGAGCTCCTGCCAGATCCTGAGGACCAGTTTCTTTGTCCCACTCCAAGATGTTCATCGTGTTTCACTGTTGCAGTCATGACTGTAGGGTTCTCCTCTGCCGGCAAGCAGCCCTCGGTCAGCCAGAATCCCAAAGTCTGGGTCCGGCGTCGGCTGTTCGACCATGCTCCCTGACGTCAGAGCACCAGGAGTACAAAGCTGACAGCCGACGCCATCTTCTCCAGTCTTTCTTGCCGTGCGGTGATAGCCGTTCGCAAGTGCCGGTCGGCTGACTCCTGACGATTTTTTCTGATATACTTCGGTCCGAAGATTTTCTTCTCCACTCAAAGCTAAGTACCCCATTGGGGAAACTTTTTTCTTGCTCCACTCCGATGTCAGAAAAAGTTAATAATTGTATTTCATGTGGGAAGCAAATACCTCATAAGAATTTTCATTCTTACTGTATTCCTTGCTTAGGCCCTGACCACGATGTAGCTAGTTGTCGGTTTTGTGCTAGATTCAATCAATGTACTATTAAGCGAAGGTACGATTTTGCTTTTCATTACTTCGGTAGGCGCTTTAACTACAAAATGTCGTCGGAAACGGTTCCGGCTACCGGAGTTTACAAACGTCGCAAGGATAAAGACAGGCCTCCGAGGTCCAAATCTGATGATAGCACACAAGCGGAGCCAGCTTCAGGTTTGGCCGTCGTCATTGAGGTGCTTTTGCGCAGCCCCTGTCGTCGGCCATTTCAGAACCGATGGCCGAAACAGACTCTCATGAGGAGCCAACCAGGCCTTTAAGTATTTCTATTGCAGGACCTTCGGACAATGCTCCTTCGGATGGGTCCGGAGCCGCTGTGCAGGTACCGGCTTCCGAAGGGGTTTTCAGGCCTACTCAGCTTCTAATAAAGGCAAAGCCTCCTTCTAAATCAAAGACTGCAACACAGGCCTCTTCTGAATCGGCTCCTAAGTCACAGAAACAGTTACTCAGGATGGCGGAGGACTTACTTACTATGCTTAGGGGTTCACATCCCCCTCCAGATAAAAGACCAAGGCAGGATGTTTATTATGATTCCTCTGATCAGGCTTCTGTTTCCTCAGTTTCTTCTGACCAGGAATATTATTTCCCTCCTTATGAGGATTCTGATGCTGAGGAATCCATTCCTTCAGCTTCTCCCCCTGAGGATTTCTCTTTTGGGGAAACTTTGCATGAAATGAGGGAACATTTCCACTGGGAAGGACAGGAGTATTCGGAATCTAAGAAAAGACTGAGAGATTTTCTTCTACTTCCCCGACATAGACACCTGGCTATTCCTCCTGTTTTGGATATTGTGGATGATGCCTTTTCGGAGGCTAACTTAACCGCTGACTCTCTTCCTCCTGCTCCTGTTAAGCCTGATAGATATTACAGGGTTCCTGATTCCCACCAGTTTTTATACAAGAACCCTTCTGCTGACCCTGAAACCATTTCTCAGGGTCCTAAGGGAGTTAAGGCCGCTTCTGCCAAAAATCCCATTCCTACTGAAAAGGATTCTCGATCCTTAGAAAGATGGGGCAAAAAGGTGTACACTTCTGCTACTTTGTCCATTAGGGCTTTAAACTGTCAGTTTCATATGCTAAAATACCAGCAATTTCTCTTGTCTGTTTTAAAACAAAAGCTTACTTCCATTTCTGCCTGTGCAGATGATAAGGAATTACATGACTTATTGCATGCCACTGAATAAGTTGGCAAGCATGGTTTACACTGTGGATTTGATGCCTTGGAGGCTTCTTGTAGGGCTGAGACCTCTGGCACAGTCATTAGAAGGCATGCATGGCTAAAGGAACAAAATTTGCCTGAACAAGTAAAGGCTAAATTATTGGATGCTCCTGTTCAGCATAATATTTTGTTTGGATCAAAAGCTGAAGGGGTGATTAAAAAGATGGAGGATAAGGCGAAATCCATGCAAACAGTTAAAGATTTCTTACAAGTACAGCCACCTAGATTTAGCAGGAATTGGCCTTCAAAAAATTGGTCCTTTCCCACTTCAGACGGGCCTCAGAGGGGTAGATATAGACGCTCCAGAGGAAGGCCTCAAACACAAGCTTCTTATAGACCAAGACAGTGGACTGCATCCACCCCTAGGGGAGGAGAGGACAGGTCACAAACTCAAAGGAAACAAACTCAATGACTCCCTCTGTTGGGCTACAGGAACTTCTTGCCTGGAAGCCCCTCTCGGAGGAAAACTCTCTCTTTTTTATCAAAATTGGACTCAAATAACCCAAGACAAGTGGGTTTTGGATGTGGTGTTAAGAGGTTACAAATTCCATTTTCATACCTTGCCAAGGCCAAGCGGATGGCCAGACCTTCCAAAACATCAATGGACGGAGGCCTTAAACCAGGTGGAAGCTCTTTTGGCTATGAATGCCATAGAACTGGTTCCACTTTCAGAGATGGGAAAAGGTTTTTACTCAAGGCTCTTTCTAGTCCCAAGGAAGCAAAACTCATGGAGACCCATTCTGGATCTGTCGGTCTTGAACACCTTTCTAGAGATTCCAAAATTCAAGATGCTTACTCTACAGCAGCTACTTCCAATGCTGTCCAAAGATGCATGGATGGTAACTTTGGATTTAAAGGAGGCATATTTACACATTCCCATTAGGCAGGATCGCAGAAAATATCTCAGGTTCAAGGCCTGATCGAGGCACTTTCAATTCTCTGCGCTGCCCTTTGGATTGTCTACGGCGCCCAGGGTCTTCACCAAATGCCTGGCTCCAGTAGTAGCTTACTGCAGACTCAAGGGAATTCAAATATACCCTTATCTGGACAATTGTCTAATTCAGGCAGACAGCAAGGATGTCTTACTCCAGCATCTAGAATTTGTACAGAACCTCCTCAAGTTCCTGGGATTCTCTGTAAACATAAAAAAGTCAAATTTGACACCATCACAACAGATAACTTTTCTGGGAGCTCTTCTAAACACCACTACCCAGATGCCATTTCTGACATCCGAAAAACAATTACAGCTGGCTTCAACTTTCAGAATCTTGGCAACTTTAACTAACTATCTGCAAGGAAATTCCTGCAGGCTTTGGGTTACATGTCCTCCTGCATCCTTCTCGTACCATATGCAAGACTACACATGAGGAAAATACAGTGGTACCTAAAAAGTGTATGGTCTCAGCATTGCCACAGTTTAGACATACTGATCTCCGTCCTTCCTTGCCTTCAAAAGGAATTTCTTTGGTGGTCCAGGGCATGTGCTCTAAACAAAGGGAAACCCTTCCGTCTGCCTCCTGCCACTCAGATTCTAACCACGGACGCCTCGGATTATGCTTGGGGAGCCCATTTTCAGAGCAACTGTCTGCAGGGCCTTTGGACAAAGGATCAGAAGCTCCTGCATATCAATTTAAAGGAAATGTTAGCCGTTCAGAAAGCTCTATTGGCTTTCAGGAATCTTTTACAACCAGGACAACTACTAATACGGACAGACAACACCACAGTTATGTGGTACATAAACAAGCAATGGGGATCTCATTCCTACCCCCTTTGCAGACTGGCCATGGATCTATGGAACACAGCTCTAGCTTGCAATCTGGATCTTCAAGCTCAGTTTCTACCAGGGAAACAAAACTTCCTGGCAGACAGTCTGAGCAGA
Source organism: Protopterus annectens (assembly GCF_019279795.1). Taxonomy (NCBI): domain Eukaryota; kingdom Metazoa; phylum Chordata; order Ceratodontiformes; family Protopteridae; genus Protopterus; species Protopterus annectens. The sequence goes on from NC_056747.1 coordinate 468,552,820, forward strand.
AACCTTTCGGATCCACATGAGTGGATGCTGGACACCAAAATATTCAGGATGATAACAGCAGTCTGGGGATGTCCTCACATAGACCTCATTGCATCCCATCTCAGTCATCAACTACAGAATTTTTGCACCAGGACTTTCCACAGAGAAGCTTGGAAAGTGGATGCCCTGTCATTCAGTTGGAGGAACCTCTCGGGAATGCCTTTCCGCCTCTTCCTCTTCTTCCATGGGTTTTATTGAAGATAAAACAGGACAAGCCCAAGATGATAATCTTGCTGGCTCCAAATTGGCCTCGGCAGTTTTGGTATCCAACTCTAAAAAACCTATGCTTGGAGCCCCCTTGGGTTTTACCTCAGTCTGCAAACCTTCTGTCCCAACATCAGGGTCAGGTTCTACACTCTCATGTCAGAACTCTCAGCCTGGCGGCCTGGTTAATCAAGGGCCTTTGATTTCTTCTTTCCTACCCAAGCAGGTTATGGATGTCATTTTAGAAGCCAGACGTCCTAGCACTAGAAAATCTTATGCAGGAAAATGGAAAAGATTTTGTTCCTGGATGCAGGCTCAGGATTCTGATCCTCTTCTTCCTAACATTACTTTAATTTTACTTTACTTGACAGATCTCTTACATAAGGGTCTCTTTTTCTCTTCCATTAAGATACATGCCTCTGCTATTTCTGCTCATTATAATACAGACCCTCCCATCTTTTCCCACCAGCTCATGAGACAGTTTCTCAGAGGAGCTAAGAACTTAAGACCTCCTAGATCTCCTCCCATTCCTGCTTGGGATCTCAACTATGTTTTGGAAAAACTAACCTTGCCTCCTTTTGAGCCTGCTGCTTCTTCTGACATCAAGTTTTTATCTTGGAAGACAGCTATCCTGTTAGCCATAACCTCTGCCAGGAGAGTTTCAGAGTTACAAGCTCTTATGGCTGTGGAACCTTATATTATTTTTCATCAAGACAGGGTATCTTTGAGGACTAATCCTACCTTCATGCCTAAGGTGGTTTCCAAAGTGGCTTTAAATCAAACTGTCCACTTGCCAACCTTTTTCCCCACTCCTCAAAATAAAGGGGAAAGGATCTTACATTCCTTGGATGTACACAGGCAACTATGTTTTTACCTGGACAGAACCAAGGACATCAGAAAATCAGAACAATTGTTTGTTTCTTATGCTTCAAGTTCCCAAGGTAAAGCCATTTCAAAACAGACCATTTCTAAATGGATTGCTCATGGAATCAGATTTTGTTATTCACACCATGGAAATCAAATCCCAGGGAGTATACGGACTCATTCCACGAGAGCTGCTGCCACTTCTGCGGCCTTCCTCAGGGGAGTTCCTACCAAAGACATTTTGGAAGCTGCAACTTGGAGTTCAGTGCATACTTTTTCTAAGCACTACAATCCACCTCTCTACTCTAAGTCTAGGGCAGGCTTTGCCTCTGCAGTCTTGCAGGGCCTTTTAGCCGCCCCTTCTTCTTTATGACCACCTCCCTTTCTTTCAGCTTTGGGATTCTACCCTACAGTCATGACTGCAACAGTGAAACACGATGAACATAGTACAGTTGTGTACACCTACCATAAATGTAGATGTTCGAGTGTCTTCACTGTTGCAGTCTGGGTTTCCCTCCCTCCTGTCCCCTCTTATTTTTTCACCATTCTTCTGAGGTGTATTTGCAAAGGTTATGGGACCTTTTTCATTTTGGGACTCCTGACATCTGGGGCAAGAAAGACTGGAGAAGATGGTGTCGGCTGTCAGCTTTGTACTCCTGGCGCTCTGACGTCAGGGAGCATGGTCGAACAGCCGACGCCGGACCCAGACTTTGGGATTCTGGCTGACCGAGGGCTGCCTGCCGGCAGGGGAGAACCCTGCAGTCATGACTGCAACAGTGAAGACACTCGAACATCTACATTTATGGTAGGTGTACACAACTGTACTTTCTAGCTCTACCTCTGATCCACTCTCCAGTATTGGTGCAGTCAACTCAGACAACTTTGATTTTGTCATTTCCGAATATTTCGGAGCCCTTTAGATCTCAGACCTATGTAGTCTAAATTGGGTTTGGAATTGAGACCTTTGGATCTATTGTTATCCCTTGAGACTTCAGTATTGGACAGTTTGGCTCCACCGTCAGCTTCGGATCCAAGTTGAGCAGTTTCTCAGGTTGATTTCCCTATGGTCTTGGCTTCTTCCTCATTCTTCAAAAGAGTGCTGTGTCAGTCCACAGAGCAGACTTCCTTTTTCAGCTCTGATTCATCTCTTCCCCATAGGATTTCAGTGGGTCCTGAGCCTTTTTTTCTTGTCCTGTCAGGACAGCCAGTTTCCAAAAAGCCTTGAGACTGTCCTTGTTGAAGCACTTTCATAATCTTCTGAGTCCTCTCTGGAACATCCCTTTGAGGAGGTGTGTTGAAGCCCAGGTGTTAAAAGGAGACATGTTGAGTCCTGTCAGGAATCGCTCACAGAAGGTACTGAATTTTTATTGAAGGGGAAGATTCCCTTGGATCCCCTTTTGAGAATGTCATATTTTGGGAATGCTCAGACAGAAAGGGGGTGCCCCACTGAAGCACCTACCCAAGAGGAGTCAGTATTCCTTGAGGCTTTCAAAGCTGCCCCATCTACTTCTTGGGTGGTTCCTCCTGCATATGAGATTGTAGACCTAATCTCCAAATAGGCATGGAAGAAGCAGGATATAGCCAAGCCTATTCCCCATAAACCTGACAAATTTCTTGTCACCCAAGGATCTTCCCTGCTGGAGCATGGGTCCTGCTGTGAGTTTTTTGGTTATCCGCAGCTACCAAAAAGGAACTGGCAGAAGCGTGTTCCACTGTCCATACACCAAACAGGGAGTTTGTACATTGGACAGGTTTCGGAAGTGAGTCTACACTTCAGTGACCATCAGGGCACTCAACCATTTGGCACATGTCACTTGTTTTTAAAGAGATTTGACCAAAGCACTGTACAAATCTCTTTCAGGGTCCCTGTCTGCTGAGCAGAGAAAATCTGTCAGCTCACATCTGATTACCTTTCAGTCCTTATCCAGTGTCTTGATGCATCTTATTTACTTTACCACAGAAGGCACTTACAAAGCCCCGGGCCCCAGCGTCATTATTAGGAGATACGACTGAATGTGAGTTTATGATTTTGCTGAACATTTCAAAATGTCCTTTGTTAGTGTTTCATAGGATGTATAGACACTCTTCACTCTTAAACTCAAAGAAACATTTTCCAGAAGTGAACAGGGTGGTAAGACATTTCTTTTGTAGGAATCAAGTTTTCTAAACCTCAGAGGACTTTCTGAAGGAATCAGAAGCTTTAGTTCAGTAAGTCACAATGGTTCTTGCCTGATACCTCTAAAGACAGAGCCCTCCACAGCAGAGGGGGAACTCTAATGGTGGACATTGCCCTCAGAACAGAGGTGGTCCACAGAACCAGGGTTTCAGGGTCCCTTCCCCAAAAGGTCTCACCAGTTCTCCTGAATATTTACCCAACTACTAGAGGCAGTTGGGGATACTTATCCCTGCACCTGATGACCTGGATGTCCATCACAAAAGATATATGGGTGCTAAAAATAACAGATATAGTGATCCATGAAAAGAAGACAAAAGTAGCATTGCTTATTGAAATTGCCACACCCAGTGACTACACTGTCTTGCGAACAGAGAGAGAGAGAGTCATAAAATATCAGGATCTGCAGGTAGAAATGAGAGCAATGTGGAAGAAAGATACCCATACAGTTCCATTAATAGTAGGAGCAACGGTCTTATAAAAACAAAATTTACAAGTGTATTTAGATATGTTACCAATACATGTCACCCCCTACATATTGCAAAAGGAGTCATTACTGGGCACATTGTGGGTTCTGTGAAGAGCACTTCTGGCTGACATCAGATTGAAACAATACTAATTTTGTGAACTTTAATTGTGATTTGACTTAGGAATGGGGTCCATTCCCATCATGGTATTAGAAACCCAAAAGACTTGGAGAAATTATGAGAGTGTTGCAGCCTAGCAAAGGGAAGCATCTGCTTCAGAAATAAGGAAGCTTCTAAAGATTTGAGTAATCCAAGAGGTCTCACCAGACCAGAGAGTATTTGGAATTTGCTCAAGATTCCTTTTAGTGCTAGAGAAAAATGGGGACCTAAGACCACTGTTGGACCTCAGCCATCCAACCAACTTTGTAAAGCAAACAAAATTCCAGATGGTCACAGTAAATTCTGTTATTCCATTGCTAAGGGAAAAATGACTGGATGTGCTTGATCGACCTACAGGAAATGTACTACCACATAAAGATGTGCAGACAATCCAGAAGGGTTCTTCACTGCAGGCCGGGAGCCAGTCACTTTCAATTCAAAGCCCTGCCCTTTGATCTCACCACAGGTGTTCACAAAGTGTATACAGGAGCGGCCTTAGGTCAACTGGTGCCCTAGGCAAAAGGGCTCTACGGCACCCCCAACCAAACCACCTGGTGCCCCCATTCTGGTCTACCTACACCAGATAAATACAGGTAAAGCGCCCCTGCTAGAACGGTACCCTAGGCGGCCGCCTAGTTGGCATATGCCTAAGGCCGGCTATGAGTGTATGACAGTGGTTGCAGCTCACTCCCCATCTGTAGGGGGGTTCCAGGTGTTCCCTTTTCCAGACAGCTGACTCATCAGCAAACCCTCCAGGGATCTACTTGTTTACGCCAGGGGCTCATTGTTCCTCCTTTGGTCGAATCTGGGGAGCACAGTGAAACAATCAAGTCCAAGCTTCAGCCCGTTCAGTCCTTTGAAATTATTGGAGCTCTCCTGAATATGAAACTTCAGATTGTCAAGTTCCCTCAAACCAGGATTTCAACTCTTCACAAGCAAACTGTAGCAGTACTGTCTTGTCAGAAGCCACCAGCAATACAGATACTGCGTCTTTTAGACTCTGTGGTGGTTGTGATCACACTGGTCCCACTGATCAGATATCATATGAGAGTCCTACAGTGGACCTTGTTAGTCCAGTGGTTTATAAGGCAATATCCTATGTCTTTTCCAGTGTCACTAATGGAGAATTTCATATCTCTCATCTGGTGGTGGATGGAGTCAGCAGTTGTATTCTCAGGGATGTCCTTTTGTTCTGCCTTCATCCTGAGCCATGTTGACCATAGTCACTTCTCACTCGGTAGTCATTACTTTGGAAAGTCCGTCCAAGGCATATGGTCCTTGGCAGAGGCCAGTCTTCACATCACCAGTTGGAAGATGAAAGCGCTTCTTCTAGTAATTGCAGGCATTACAGGACTGTCTCCCCTTAGTTATGTTATCTTTTGCAAACAGACATGTCTGTGCTGTGGTACATCGACAAACAGGCAGGAACCCGATCTTACCGATTGTGTCGAAAGGCCATGAGAGTATGGCAATGGGTGATGTCTTCCCAGTGCCTTCTGATAGCAAAGCACATTCCAAGGAAGTCCAGTGTTCTAGCATACAGGTTCAGCAGATCTATCCTTCCTAACAAGTGGTCCCTTAATCCAGTAATAGAGCACATATTCAGCCATTGGGGTTGTCCTTGCTGCAGCCTATTTACATCTCCCCACAATGCCAAATGCAGGAAGTATTTTGCTCCGATTCCTTGGGAGGAGGAGGAGTCACTGAGGGATGCTCTGATCCAGAATTGGCCCTCCAAAATCCTTTATGCTTTTCCTCCTACCTGTCTAATACTCAAATTCCTACAGACAGCTTTGGTGAGGAAAGTCGCAGTCATCTTCATAACCCCCTACCGGGCTTGACAAGTGTGATTTCCCTTCTTCTGGCCTCATGTAGTATACCCCCCTGGGTGTTGGGCTCTGCTCCAGATCCTCTATCTCACCCATCAGGATCGCTTCACTCTGACACTCAATCCTGCAGGCTAACCGAATGGTTTCTCCAATTCCAATGAAGGCTAGGCAGTTCAAGTTTTCTTCTTCAGTTATTTACATTTTGACCACTTAACAGGAACCTACAAGGAAGATCTATAAAAGTAAGTGAAAAAAGTTTATCTGTCTGGGCCTATAGTTAAAAACTTTTTCAGTCCTTCTAGATTTCCTAGCATTTATCTTTCATGACTGAGCCAGTTACTCCACTATTAAGGTGCAGCTTGCCACTATATCTCCTTTTCATATCAGAGAAGATAACACTCCCATTGCATCCCTTACACTTTCTAAAGCTGTTCTCAGGGGTACATTTCTTCTTTGCCCTCTACTCAGGAAACTGGTACCTTCTTGGAATACTAGTTTTCTGTTGCAGGCCTTGACAGGCCCTCACTTTGAACCTGCAGCCTAAGTTGATTTGAAATTTTTGTTTTTGGTGGCTATCACCTCAGACAGGAGAATTCGGGGCTCCATGCTTTATCTTCAAAACCTTCCTAACTGATTTTTCTCAAACGTAGGGTATCTTTGAGAACTAGGGAGAGTGGCCTAATGGTTAAGGTGTTTGCCTTACAAACACAAGGTGCAGGGTTTAAGACTCACAAGGGATAACTGGCTAGGCTTAAAATGACTCGCAAGGTCAGTTAGCGTAGTATTAATCTATGAACCTATAATACATGTTTTTCTTTCTAAAATGGCTTCTGAATAATTGATCAATCTTCCAGTGTTCACTCCAGAACTTTTCAGCAAGGGGAAATACACACTACAGTTGCTGGATGTGCACAGTCAACATTTTCTGTTTACATCAAACTAAGAGACTGATCAGTTATTTGTCTCTTTCTTCAGCCAAAATGGGTAAGGGAGTGTCCAAAGTAACATTCTCCAATTGGCTTTCAGACTATCTCCCATGTCTACAAAGAAAAGGGCCTGTCGTCATCCCAATCTCCAAAGGCTCACTCAAGGGGATCTGTAGGTTCTTTTCCAGCATTCTTTTCCAGGGTACCACCTGATGACATATATGCTGCTGCTACTTGGTCCAAGATGCATACCTTCAATTCGCACTATAAATTGGACATAGTCAAGGTCAAAAGCATCCTTAGGCTTGACTGTGTTCTGGAATGTCCTTTCATTGACCTCCCAAGTGTTCTAGTAGCTGGAGACTCTGTCCCATCAATTTAGGAACAGACCAGGGAACATGAGATACAAAAGTTATATACTTGCCATAATGATCTGCGTTGCCTTCTTATAGGTTCATAGGTAGGTACTAGGCTATCGGCCCAAGGGCCTACGTAAGCCTAGCCAGCAAGGTACCATAGCTTACGCCATCCAAGAAAGTTATTTTCCTGTGCCACTGTCCAACAGAGACACAGAAGTGATCCCCGGGGTGCATTTCCTATTTCCCATCCACTCATCAAGATTTTTTTTGAAGAGTGCTAATGAAGAACTTTGCTTGACATAGATAGGTAGCTTGTTCCAGAGTATAGGAAGTCTCTGAGACAGGAATATATCCCTCCAGCGTGTCCTGTTTATTGTGGTGACAAGGTTTAGGACCCTAGAGCATGTAGCTTGGAGGGATTGAGATTTCTTTAGGTGTAGCATGTCCAACAGCTCTGGGTTTGACATAGCTTTATATGTTAGGCAGAGATCACCTCGGAGTAAGCGATATGCTACGGAGTACAGCTGGAGTTTTTTGAGGTGGTCAGTGTAGGGCATTTGTTTGAGGCCAGTAATCCTCTTTGTGAGGTACTCCTGTGGCCTTTCCAGCTGCTGCAGATGTCTTGTGAGGTACATTCCAAAAGGGGCATTGTACTCTGAAATGGGTCTAATGAGTGACTAGTATAGGGGAACAATGACCTCTTTTTTCCTGGATGAGAACTCTTTTATGATGAGGTGTGCCATGTAGAAGGACTTCTGACTACTGTGGCGATGTGATTATCAAAGGAGAGACTACTGTCCTCCTGGATCCCAAGGTCTCTTATCACGCATTCAGTGTTAAGTAGATTGCTGCCTATGTGGTAGTTCATGGGTACAGAGTTTTTACCAAAGGGAATGACACTGCACTTTTTGGCATTGAGCTTGAAGCCATGGCTCTGAAACCAGGCATCTGTCTCAGTGAGGCCCTTCTGTAGGATGTCCACATCATTTGGGGACTTGACTATGGCTTCTAGTTTGCAGTCATCTGTGAACTTCATCAGCCAGAGGCCTTCTGTGTTAGCCTGTACTTCAGAGAAGTCGATACCAAACAGGAGAGGTCCCAGGACGGAACCCTGTGGCACTCCACTTGTCACTGCCTTGAGATCAGATTTGGAGTCTGCAACTTTTCCAGTATGGGTTCTGTCAGTGAGCCAGTTGGCAACCCATCTTGTGACGTAGGGATTTATACCTAGTTTAGTGAGTTTAGCTGTAATTCCACAATGGGGGATAGTGTTGAAAGCATTGGCGAGGTCAAGATAGGCTGTGTGAACCACCTTACCCTCATCCACGGCTTTGATGACTGCCTCAAAGAAGTCCGTCAGGTTCAGGAGGCATGATCTGCCTTTCACAAACCCAAACTGGGTGGGATCCAGAGTTTGGAGGTTACCAATGTCTTTGTTTGAGTTCCATGATGATACGTTCCATGGCCTTGCAGACCAGGCTCGTCAGGCTAATAGGTCGATAGTTCCCGGGATCACTGGTGGCTCCCCCTTTGTGGAGTTGGGATAACTGTTGCTGTGTGCCATTCAGTGGGCACAAAGCCTGATGCGAGGCTGTTATATCTGAAGTTTGTGTAAAATGCAGCCAGGGATGTTCTCCAGTCCCATGGATGCTGTGTTTTCTATCCCCCATCCTTTATTTCTGCTAATTCCTGGAGTGACCTGGCTGAATCACCTTTAGTTACTACAGTTTTTAATTTCAAGTCTGCGCATGACATCTGGTTTCTTCCTTTCCTCCTAACCTGGTATGTGTAACTTTTCTGTTAAGTCTCCTAGATTATTTGTGTAAGTATACCTTTTTTTTGCCATGTGGGCAAACTCGATCTGCGGTATCTCATTTGTTATAAGGAGAATATGGGTAAGGGGAAGAGCCTGAGCACTGGATCTGAAGCTTGATCTGACTCTGATCCAAAGAGACATCTGTTGATGAAGGATGGAAGCAGACCACCCAGATCTATCATTATGGTGAGTATATAACTTTCGTTTAATAAAACTAAAATGTTAAATATGGGTTTGGGCTAGAAAATACAGTGATGGTCTGAGCTTGAAGAATAGCCATCACCACATTAGTAACATTTGAAGAAGTGGTTGTGACATAAAACTGCACATTCACAAACTGAAATCCTTTGTTACAACATTATTCTTAAGTGTGTGTTTTTTTTTTTTTTTTTTTTTGAAAGTTATTTTATAAAAGCAAATGTGAAATCTTGAAACTTTCATCTGTGTTCAAAACGACAAAGACACAAACACACACACTACTAAAACTAAAATGACTTGACGACTTGTAAGCTGAGGAAGTTATCTGCCAAACTAATTATTTTCGTTTTTTTTTTTTAAATATATAGCCATTGATGGTATTGAACAGGAGCAAAGGGGCAGTCCTGTATCATTGTTTTTGGAATGAAAAGAATTAGTATGGCAGATGTATTTGAATGCAAATGCTTGGCCTGGTTCAAATGACTATTGTACTGTTAATTACATTTATAGGTTCATAGATTAGTACTAAGCTAACTGCCCTTATGCATTTTTTTTTTAGCCAATTATCCCTTGTGAGACTCAAACCCTACACCTTGTGTTTGTAAGGCAAACACCTTAACCATTAGGCCACTTTCTAGATTTACTTTTGTATATTTTTTTATAATTTTTTATATATGTATATTTTTATATAATTTTTTATTTTTAAAAACTGATTTTTATGAGGGCTGGATAATTAAATTCTACCTTGGGAACTGTTGTTGGAATTGGTCTGTATTTTTTATGCCTTTGTACCTTTAACAGAAGGGGTAAGATTGTTCATGTGACTTACTGGAGGGGGTTCTAAATACAGGATGTTGGTTGTTAATTATCTGATGAAGTCCTATGTAAAGGGATGAAAGTGCTTATCATTGTACGATTAATAAACTTCTTTTTTTAATACTATGGTTTTCGTACTTTCCTTGACGTGCATATCACAATTATATGATGCTGTGGCTGCACTGTAAGGGTTTAGACAAAATATTGAATATTCAATAATTAAAGGCTGCAGTCAACAAGTTAAACTGGCTCTTAACTGTTATTTTCAGTACTTTTACTGCAGATTTTTTCATTGGATTCATTTCATGGTCACTTTGTATTAAGAGGGTGGAAATTTTTGGCTGGTGTTCAGACAAGTTAAGGTTCTTGCAGTTAAGACAGTGGAGCTTTTGTGACATCCTGTCTGTCCGATTTATTTAGTGGGATTCAGGCCACCTTACAGAGCCTGTCTACCAGGTCTAGAAGGTACTCAGACTTTGAGCTCCTGCCATATTCCCAAAATGCATGTGTCCCTTGTCCTACCCCATGTCTTGTTTGCTTCTCTGAAAAGAATGTCCTTTTTACAGCATTTAGTCTTCTTTAGTCCCCTTTTTCATATCTTTCTAATTGTTCTCTGTACTTTAATCAAAAGAAAAAAAAAGATTTTCTTTCCGAGCGCCTTCCACTAGCGACAGACATGGAAGCCAAGGTGGTTTTCCTACTTCTTATTTCTCCCTTGACATTTCCTTTTGCAGTTTAATAGTTTAGTAGTTGTATATTGCTATTTATCATTGTTCACTGCTCTTACTGGGAAACCTTTCTATTAGATTTCAGTTTACTGTGTGGTACCCTTTCAAGGTTGTCATTGTTTAATTGATGCATAACTCCGTTAGAGTTGGTACTGCAGCTCACTAACATAAGAGGATGACATCGGCCTGATGGTCTTGCCAACCCTCAGGGAGTGCCAGGTGTTTATTTCCTAGCCTCCATCAGGGAAAATAACAAAATAACATGCATTTGCCCCTGGGTATATGCACTCTCTGCCCCACCCCAGGAAAGGACTTCCATCCTCCCTGCCTGTGCTATCAAATGCCTGAGCTGTTACTCAAACTGGGGTCACCTGGGGCATAGTTAGGGCTATATCCTTTTATCTGCTGGAGCAGACTACACTCTGTGTAATTTTCAGATCCACTGTCCATAGCTCTCAACGGTACAGATTTTTGTTTCATTTTCTTGGTATCTTCCTCATAAAATGTGTGGTTTTCTGGCAAATCACCAAAGATTGAAGTCCCTAAATAATGACATGCATTTGAAGTTCAGACTTCATATTCTTCTGAAAAATGCATGCTAACGCAAATCTGGTTATTCTAGCAACTTTCTAAGTTTATAAGAGCAGTATTTAAAATCTGTCCCTATTTTCGGACCTTTGTACCCCCATTAGTTTAGGCTTTGTCCAGATTTCCTGTGATAAGATGTTGAGAGGAATGCCACTCTCTCAGCATACATTTATATAAATGGAAAAAATACTTTTCCATGAGCTACCCACAAGCACTGATCTGATGTCAGTCTTCATTCATTCTTGACTGTTGGGTTTCGGTACCATCCTCTGAACTGACTCAGTCATTGTAACGAGCTCACACCAGGCATAAACTCTCAAGTTAAGGCTACCCGTAGTGCCTCTCTTTCTTCCCCTCAGATCTCATTTGCCACACAGAGTTTTAGGATGCGTCAGCTGTGCTCTCGAGCTAAGTGATTATTTTTGTATATATTTTTCCTCTTTATAGCTTTCTATACCCCTATAAAACTTTAATGTTAACTTTTTCTGTTTAATTGCTAATTTTTTGTGTGAGTGCTGTTTTTTTCCACGTTATTACCCTTTTGGTATTTTCTTCTTTGCCATCATTCGTATAGGCCCCTTCCTCCCCTTTTACGTTTGGTAAATCTCTAATACCATCGTTGGTATTCTCTTTCCCTTCCTTTACCCTTTCTGGGTATCTCTCGGTTATAGTTGTTGGTACGTTAAAAAAAAAAAACAACTTATTTTTCTGGCCTTTTACCCCTTATTTTGCTGTGTGTGTGTGTGTGTGTGTGTGTGTGTGTGTGTGTGTGTGTGTGTGTGTGTGTGTGTGGCTGTTCAGTTTGGTTAAGCTTATTTTATCATGGCAGAGAAACAGAAAGGCACCACTGGCTTTAAGCAATGTCAGGGTTGTAGCAGAAAGATGCCCAACTCGGACCGGCATCTTTCCTGCGTATATTGTTTGGGGTGTGCCACATTTGGAAGGCCAACCACCTTGTTAGCCTTGTAAGGGTTTTAGTGCCTGGACCCTTGCAGAGCACCGAAACAAATTAATCCTCAAGGGGCTGTTAAAATACTCTTTCTCAGAGGCTTTGCCTGAGGTGGAGACTTCCAAGTCTCTTAAGAAACAAGTGACAAAAAGGAACCTCTCTGTTCCAGCGTCTACTCAAGCTGATGACCCTAAATCATCCAAAGGCCAGGTTTCTGCTTTGGAATCAAAGCCTAAACAACCAAAATTGACTTCAACTGTTTCAGCGCTGAAATCTACGACTCCTTCCACAGTGTCGACGATTATTTTACCGGAACCAACAAAATGTACCATGATACTGACCCCTTCATCGGTACCTCTAACCCTCTCAGCACCAACAATAGTTTCACCCACACCACTTACCTCCCCTGCATCACAAACAATTGGTAAGCTGACCACTGTGCCGAAGGTTGAATCCCTTCCCAGGACTAGATACTCCCCATCTATTGACCCTTTTTTATGGTCATCAGTTAAGTCCCTTTGCAGAATGTCCAGAATCTCCCTCGGGGATGTCTGTTCGTTCCACCAGGAGCCTATCTGAGTTTGATGTAGTCAGGTTAGTAGATAGCTCTTGGCGGCCAGAGGTCTTTCAGCCCCTTCTAGGACCTCCCTCCCATCCGGAGCTGAGGTCTATTCTCCACGGACTCCACCCTATCTTCTTCCTTCAACCTCTCCGCAGGTCTTGCGGCCCTTAACTTCAATGCTGCTCCTGGTACAAACTGCTTCAGTGCCAATGATGGATCTCACCTTGGCTCCGGAACAGTCTCTGTGGTCCTCTGCTCATTCGCAGCTGACCCACCCTCGGGACCACGACTTGGCTGCCGGCTCCATGATACCTAGTTTGGCGCCGATATTTTCTACAGTGCCATTTCCGGTTCTAGGTGCTTTGACAGTTCCAGGTCCTCTCAAGGTTCCTGCTCTGGAGGTAGGCTCGTCAGAGTGGGGTATGACCCCGGTTCTGAGGTTCTTTCTTGGTTCTGGGCTCCCATTCCTCTTCAGATGGGCCTGCCGTTCAGATTATGGAAAGAGCTCTTCCCTCAGCAGGCTTGCAGTTGGCACCAACTGTCGGAGCGTCACATCTACTTACCCTCTGGCTCGCAGCTCTCACAACCTCCTACATCGAGGTAGCAGGCATGTCAGCAGCAAAATGCCCTGCAGCATGGTGCCCTCTCTTCAGAGTCCTCCTCGGACTTTCCCCCCTGAGGAGCCACCCTGTAAGATGTTGTGCAGGAGGAAGCACTTAGATTCTCCAGAAGAATCTCTCACTGAGGGTACAGACTACGATGATGGGGAAGGGTTCCCACGATCATCCCCTGAAGATGTCTGCTTTGGAGACATCCTGGAAATCTTGAAATGTGTGTGTGTGTGGGGGGGGGGGGGTGACAAAGTGCATCAACCCTTCCTTCGAGGAATTTGTTTTCTTGCAGGCTTTTCGTGCCCAACATTCTACTCCTTGGGTGACCCCACCTGCCAATGATTTGGTCAAGCTCATTGTGCAGAATGCTTGGAAAGCCCCTGACACTATAGAGCCAATTCCCTGGAGACCGGATAAAATTGTTAGTCCACCAGAGGACCAGACCCACTGGTCTAAAGGCTTAACGGTAGATGTTGTGGTGGTAGTGGCTGCCACAAAGAAGGAATTCACAGAGTAGAGTCCAACTGTTCATCCTCAAAGCAGGAGTCTAGGAAGATGGACAGATTTGGGAAGTGGGTCTACGATTCAGCAACCTTTGCCGTATGGTTATTGAATTTCTTGGCACATTTTACTCATCTTCAGAGGGACCTGATCACTGAGCTCTCAGGCACCTTGGCAGGGGCAGTGTCTGATGAGGTATGCGTAAAGTTGCCTCCCAGCTTGCAACCTTAGAATCTCTATCAAACTCGTCCATGCAGCGTGTTGCATACACAGACGAAGGGACAGCCAGGACAGCGGGTATACACATTGCCATCAGACACCATGCCTGGATGCACTTGTGTGATTTTGCAGACCCCTTCAAGTCTTCTTTGTCAGTGCTCCGGTTGATGCTACCTCGCATTTTGGCCCAAAAGTCAGAGACACACTAGCTAGGTGTGACGTGCTAAGAGGTTGGGAGGAATGCCACTGTCTTAGCATGCATTGATATAAATGGAAAAAATACTTTTCTGTGAGCTACCCACAAGCACTGTTATGGTAAATGACTTGCTGAGTCGCACAGCAGGCAAGTAAGACTAATGGAATCCGTCTGGATTATTGGAAGAAGCTCATTTGCAGTTTATAGTTGTAATCCTCTGCATTAAACTGCTACACAAGCCTGTGTATTGCGTGTTGTTTCAGCAATGTTTTTGCTTATGTACATAATAAACCTGATAAATTTTACTGCACATGCTCAGTATTTGTTACATTTGCCTGTTGCTTGAAATTTTTCTGCACTCTACCCCTTTATTTGCTTATATCTTGCAATAATGTAAACTGGCTTTGAGGTGGCAACGTACAGGAGAATAAAGGCTTGATGACATTTGTAAACCGAAGAGATTGATTATCAGATTGTTTAAAGCAGCAAAACTATTCAAAATATGCGATTGAGAATTTTTTTTTTTTTTTTTTGCTCTTCATTTGTATCTGTGACTTGCTCACTAAACCACCAGGACTGCTTCTTAACTTATTACGAAATTAGTGTGGTCTGTCTTAGTAAATGTCTTCTTGTAGTAGCACATTATATTTTAAGTGTAGTAGTCAACAGTGTGAAATGTGAACCAATTATAAATGCTTTCTAGTAGTGCAGTAATGGGTTACTAACATTGGCTGTGTGCAGGTTCTCTGACAGTCCTTCACTGAATTTAGTATGATACAACTTAAATGGAAAATGCTTTTCAGGATTTCCTTAAAAAGAATGCCAAAATGGAAATTTCCCTTTCATCTCTCGTCTGTCTCCCTAAGCATATGCAAGTATCTATCTGATTCCTTGCATCACCTTTGTACCACTTACCCAAATCAGTAGAATCTTAAGCTTCATAGAACTCCATGTTTAAAACATTTGGCACATTGTGAGAAGATTTTTTTTCTTGCAAAGCCTTTTCGTTTGAGTCAAGCCAGTCTGTTAATTATAGATCTTCAGCTGCCAAGGCTTTAGCTCTGATTTTTGCTGGCTCCAAGTCAGCTTTCACCCACGTGCCTCCAATTTCAGTGCCACTAGCAGGATCAACAATTATGCTACTGGATGTGTCTACATCATCCAGTGTAGCCCAGCTGTTATTGAATAGCGATCATGTTTTTTGGTTGCCCTTCTGATTCATAAAGAACTGAGCATGTCAGTATTACCTTACTAGTCCAGCTTCTCATTTGGAAATGGCACATGACCTTGTGCCCTTCAGTTTATCCAACCTCTGTCTAGTTTGTGCCCTCTGCCCCACCTTATTCATGTGATAATCGTATTCTTACACATTAGGTTACTAAAACTCTTTCTTTCCCTAACAAGACAAAAGAACCCAGAGCACATACATCAAACATGCAAAATAATGTGTCTGTTCTCTTAGCTAACCTACAAACACT
This sequence comes from Protopterus annectens, assembly GCF_019279795.1. Classification (NCBI taxonomy): domain Eukaryota; kingdom Metazoa; phylum Chordata; order Ceratodontiformes; family Protopteridae; genus Protopterus; species Protopterus annectens. The sequence goes on from NC_056747.1 coordinate 468,568,502, forward strand.
TGCACATACATGATAGTCACTATAACCTTTTTAGTCAAACATTCATTTTTCTGCCAACTCCTACTTGCAAGCATTGTAAAAAATGAGCATTCAGTCATCTGAGCATTCCGTCAATTGTACTTTGTAATGTTCAGTGCTTTTCAACCCCCAAGAGCTTTTTGGCAAAGTGTGCTTTTGATATTTTTAGCTTTAACCACACACGCGCACACACACACACACACACACACACACACACACACACACACACACACACACACACACGCACTATTTTCTATACTGTTTGCATATTGTAATGGAAACTTTTGTCATAGTTATCATAGTATGTAATGACTGAAGCCATACCGCTAAACTTATTTATTCAATAATTCTGGACAAAGCCAAAAACTGGGGTGGGGGGCAAAGGCACAAAATCAGGGACAATTATAAAATATTCTTTCACATAAAAGAACAACAGGTTTTGCATCAACTTGCATTTTTTGGAATAATAGTTATGAAACCCTAAATTTGGAATGGTTTACCAGATGATTAAAAAAAAAAAAAAGATTACATGGGACAGGGGAAAAAGACAGCTGAAAGGTATGATTAGAGCTTCCCTCCCCGATACTGTGCTGAATAGAGGTTAATAGCTTTATCAGATTGTCCCAGTAAAGAACTGTAATTCAGTCACTCTTCTGTCTCAATTCAGGTTTTTCCTTTCAGTATCAGTGGTGTGACAGGAAACGTACTCTCATTTAGTGCATAAGGTTGTGAGTTCTATTCCCGCTCCAGATAGATGGATTGCTTGGGGGGGGGGTTGGGGGGTATTGCTGCACTTCTGTGTTACCTTCCTTCAGATGAAATGTTAAACATAGGGCCTGTGACGCCCGTGCCCTGGCCCAGCAATCAAGGAGCCTCAATCCTCACCACTAACACCAGAGAGGGTGTCTCATATATGAGGAAAGGATAACAAATACACACAGTAAAGTGCAATTTCCCTTAAGAGCACAAAGAGATCAGTCAGTTTGGGTCTGGTCCCTCCCTTGCTCTTCAGATCCACAGTAAGACTCCCCACTGGCACAGCTATGGGGTCCAGATCTCAGCCTAGCTGGGCAAGCTAAAATCTCCAGCACCCTCTCTGCTTCATGTCCCTGCCCAAGTAACTGACACACACACTTTGAGATAAGTTTATACAACCACACAGACACTCATGGGGGAAGGCTGGCACAGGTTCTCCAGCTGTGCCCCCTTTTCCAGACTGTACGGTAGTACCACTTGCCACCACCCAGATAATATTTATCAGCTACCCAAAGGCCCTTAAAAGGGTGTCCAATTACTGTGCAATATTATTATCCAGTTGGTAAGTGTGACTAATCAGTCAAAGCTTATTTGGAGTGACTTGTACAGTAAACTCTATAAATATGCAATGCACTTTAGAGCTTAAATTATCTCTACACAAACCAGCCACAGTTAAAAGGTTTTAAAATATTTAATAAGTAATTAAAACTACAAGACAATACTTTCTACTACACAGTCAGTGCTAGTCAAGAGTTCAGAGATCACACAAATACTTAAAATAATTCAGTAGTACAGTTCTGACATCACAGAAAAACACTTAGACTTGTGTTTTCTTTTAGGGATAGCTAGAAGCTAGAAAGATTAGACTAAGATAACTTACATAAGAAAACAGGCAGAGTGCTGTCAGTTGGATGAGCCAGAAAAAAATGCTTAATGCCTTCTGATTCTCTCCGTTTAAATTGCTATTGCAGTTCTGATAAACATTACATAATTCTTTTTCACTTTCCTGGAGTTCCCAGGCTATACATTAACTGCATTTACATTCTTAACATCTCCCTTTTGTTATCTTGCAGCTGGTCAGGAACAGAGCAAAAAAATACATTTGCATGTTTAAATCTAGCCATTTAACTGTTGGTTAAAACAATAGAAAGAATTTCTTCATCTAGATTTTTCAGCACCACTGTCTACTTCAAAGGGTCACCACATGCTCTACTTTGATCAGTAGAGTGCACTGTTGTCACATTTATTTCCAGTTCCACATGTAACAGTATTTCTTTACATTTAGGACAACAAGCCTGTAGTTTGCATTCATATTTACAAATGATATAATTATCTGCACAATTCTATCTGGCTAGGCTGGCAGCCTTCGCCCTTCTCTACCAGCCTTCACAGGGCCCATCTTCTTGAATTGGTAGTAGCTCAGGTGGATGTTAAGGACCCCATTGCACCTGTCAAAAAAAGTAGGGGTTCCTTATTTAAAACATTATTCAGAGTACTGTTTGCAAACTTAAGTATTTACAAATTTTATATAGTGTACAATTTTCCATTCCTTTCTGTTATTGTCATGCAATCATAAATGCCTTACTTTTCATTTTTATGTTAAACTTCTATCTTGATTATTCTTATTTGATCCACACTCCTTTTTCCGCGACCATCTATTTGTTCTTAAAATTACTGCTAGTCTTCATTTGCCATTAAGCATAATTTCATTTATCCTTTCATTCCAAATAGTCCACACAACATAAAATAATCTTTTATCTGTTTTACTAACATATTCCTTAGTTTTATAGCTATAATATCCATGTGTAATCATTATCCATACTTATTTAATTTGCCTCCTTTATATTTTCAAAGAACTTTTCTTTACATAATGTTTCACGCAATTTTGCTACCCTTGTACATTGTAAGAGAACATATTATTTAATTTATTCCCTACCACAATATATACAAACTCTTTCACTGATTTTAATATTGCATATTTCCTTCTACTAGTAATTTTATTATTCACTAATTTCTATAAAAATCTTGATATTCTACTTGTTTATTACACCATGCTTTTTGTACTTTTATAACTAACTTTTTCATTTGGTGGCTCATCCCAACGATTAATATAGGTTCATAGGTAGGTACTAGGCTATCTGCCCGAGGGCATTTATAAGCCTAGCCAGAGTGTGTCCGCTTTCGCCGCCCCATTGATTAATTAACTGATCTTCTGTCAAGCAGAGCCAATGAAGTGATCCCAGGGGTGTAGTTTGTTACCCATCCACTCGTCAAGGTTTCTCTTGAGTGTTAGTGAGGGGCTCTGCCTGATGTAATTTGGAATTTTGTTCCAAAGCATGGGGAGTCTCTGTGACAAGAATCTATTCCTTTAGCATGTTCTATTTATTGTTGTGGGGAGGTGTAGCTCACTAGACTGCGTGGCTTGCAGTGACTTAGATTTCTTTAGGAGGAGCATGTCCATCAATTCTGAGTTGGACATGGCTTTGTAAGTCAGGCAGAGATCACCTCTGAGTAAGTGATATGCCACTGAGTACAGCCGGAGTTATTTCATTTGGGCTGCATAGGACATATGTTTGAGGCCAGTAAACATCTTGGTGAGGTACTTTTGTGGTTTTTCCAGCTGTTGGAAGTGTTGTGAGGTACATCCCAAATGGGAGATTGTACTCTATGATGGGTCTAATGAGTGACGAGTAGAGGGGCACTATAACCTCTGTATTTCTAGATGGGTCTAATGAGTGACGAGTAGAGGGGCACTATAACCTCTGTATTTCTAGATGCAAACCCTTTAGTAATTAGATGGGCCACATAGAAGGATTTCCTAACTAATTTGGCAATGTGATTGTCAAAGGAGCGATTACTATCTACCTGGGTCCCCAGATCTCTTATTACCTCTTCTGTATTAAGGGGGCTGCCACCTATGTGGTAATTCATGGGTGTTTTGTTTTTCCCAAATGGGATGACTATGCATTTTTTGGCATTTAGCTTGAGGCCATGACTTTGACACCAGGTGTCTGTCTCAGTAAGGCCCTTTTGGAGGATGTGCGTGTCAGCCGGAGTGTCAATTATGGCTCCCAGTTTGCAGTCATTGGCGAACTTGGTTAGCCATAGTCCTCCTGTGTTTGCCTGTGCTTCTGAGAAGTATATGCCGAACAGTAGGTGTCCCAGGACCAAGCCTTGCGGGACACCACTTGTGACTGGTTTAGAGTTGGACCTGGACCCCACTATTCTTACCGTGTGAGTTCTGTCTGTAAGCCAGTTGGCAACCCATCTCATGATGTAGGTGTTTATGTTCAGGCTGGTGAGTTTTTCTGTAATACCTGAATGGGGAATGGTGTCGAAAGCCTTGGCGAGGTCAAGGTAGACTGTGTGAACCACCTTTCCCTCGTCTATGGCCTTGGTGACTGTCTCGAAGTCAGCCAGGTTTAGTAGGCATGATCTGCCCTTAACAAAGCCAAACTGGTTCGGGTCAAGTGTTTGGAGGTTCCCAATGTCTTTGTTAATGAGTTCCATGATGATGCTCTCCATAGCCTTGCAGACCAGGCTAGTCAGGCTTATGGGGCGATAGTTACCAGGGTCAGTTGTGGCCCCTCCTTTGTGGAGAGGAATAACCGTTGCTGTGCGACATTCTATGGGCACGTAGCCTGTGGAGAGGCTGAGGTTGAACAGCGTGTTCAGGTGGGGGGTTAGTTTGTTCTGTAGTTCGTGCAAGATGCAGACTTGGACACCATCTGGTCCCATTGACACTGTGTTTTTGGCTTTTGAAAGGGCTGTTTTCATCTGTGCGTCTGTGATTTTTGGGACACTACACTTTTCCGGTATTGTTGTGGGCCCTTTTGGAGGTGGGAGGGGGGTGAAGTTTGCACTGAATCTGTCTTCCAGGATGTTTGCAATATCAGTAGGTTCAGTATATTTTGTGCTATTTTGCACTAGTTCAGTGCATATCTGCGAGTTGCCACTTAGATTCTTAAAATAGCTAAAGAAGGCTTTGTGGTTATCTTTTGAATTTGTGGCTATTTGTCTTTCGAAGTTAGCCTTTGATGATTTTATGAGAGACCTTAGTTTCTTACTGATACCGATCAGGAATGTCTTTCCTTCTTGGGATTTGCTTTTTTTCTGAACTAGTTTCTTCCTATTGTATAGCCTGTTTATTGCAGGGGTCCACCAAACTGGTTTCCTTCTCTTAGAGGAGTGAGTCTTGGTTTTGCTTAGGATGGCACAATCCATGCATCCTTGTTAGTTGCTCAGAGTGCATTTGTAAAGGTTTCTGCATCTTGGGCAGTGTTATCCTTTAGCGTGGGGGCTGTGAAACTCACCACCTCTGTCTTAAGTAAGGTGAAGTTTGCTTTAGAAAAGGTTTTTTTACTGTGGTTTCCTTAGTTGGTGGTGGTGGTGGGGTGTGGACATCCAGAGTGATTAGATTATGGTCTGATCTAACCAGTGACGGGTTGACCTCCGGTGTGGAACACCTGTCGCCCATGTTGGTGATGACCAGGTCCAGTATGTTTTCACCTCTGGTAGGGGAGTTTACCAGCTGATCCAGGGCGTTTGAGTTGATGAATTCCAGGAAGCGCTGGGCCTGGGAATTTGTACTAGAGTCGTTTTCCCAGTGAATGGTAGGGTAATTGAAATTGCCCAATATCAGGGTGTTCGGTAGGACCTTCATGTTTTCCAGTGTCTCCAGAAAGGTGGAGTGGTGGTCCTGGGTCATGGAGGGTGATCTGTAGCAGGCCACAATTTGCATTGCAGATTTGCCCGATGTTAGTTGCACATGGATGATCTCAGAGGTATCATACTGCACCAGTAACCTGGAGGTGCAGGTATCCTTGATGAATATGGATACACCCCCTCCTTTTGTGTTTCAGTCCGTGTTCTGTAACACGTGGTATTAGTTGTAGCCCGGTAGTGCTGCGGTGCTCTCTGGAGCCTTTTACCAGGTTTTAGTTACTGCACAGATGTTGACGTTCTCTATACTGAGGAGTGCTTTGAACGCGTGCATTTTGAGATTTAAACTCCTGGCGTTGAGTAGCATAACCCTCAGTTTTTTGTTAATTGTGCTGTTTACGGAGGTGGGTTTGACTTTTGAGCCTTGCCTAAAAAAGGCACTATGGGGGCAGCAAGAGCCTTGGCCAATATTTGAAAGCCTAGGGGTGACAGGTGCAAGCCGTCTCTTGCGAAGCAGCGTGGCTTGTAGAGCATGTTGCCCCAGGCTGACAGACACTGGATCCCCTTTGAATGACACCAGAAGCTTAGCCAGTTGTTGAAACTGATTATTTTTTTCTTTATACTGAGGTATCATTCTTGGTGAGGGCAGGATGCTACTCAGGGTCAGGGTCATACCAGCCTGGGCTGCATGATCAGAGAGCTCTTCCATGTCTGTCTTCATGTAGTCCAGGGAGGTACATCTCATGTCATTCACACCAACATGAACAATGACTGAGTCATATTTGTACTTGTTCTGGAGTGACCTGAGTGCTTGTGTTATGTGGTGGATTCTGGCTCCCATCAGGCAGCCAACAGTAACCTTATGCTTGTCCAGCCTAGTGAGTGGGACATCAGTGTGCCTGACTATAGTCACCTATTACTAGTGTATTAGGTATGTTATTTCGCTTTAAGGGCTGTGATTGTGCGGCACACTGATTTTGTGTTTTACGTGTTGTCTGGTTTATGTCTGGAAGTGAAGGTTGTTTGGGTGTCTGCTTTGGAGGTCTCTGATGCTTTTGCAGGTTTGTATTTAGAGCCTCTGAGTATGGTTTTGTGTATTTTTTGCTAGTGCTGTTTTAGTAGGTCTGTGTGCAGCTGGAGGTGTGGTGCAAGCGTTAACCTTCTCCTCTTGACAGTCTGTTCCAGTCTTGGGTGGAGACAGCTTAGCTTCCAGCTTGGCTGTATAATTGCATCTCTCTAATATGTTAGTGTTTTGTGGTAGGAGGAGAGGGTTGTCTGTGTACATGAGACAGTTGTAACATTGCCTCAGGATACCCAGATTCACCAGCTGGACTGGAGAGTGCACCTGAAGTTGCCCTTTGGTCATGCCTGAATGGTAGGGTGAGCTGCTTAGTCACTTGGTTGGTGAGGGGTGAATAAAGAGCCTTGCCCTGCTGGGCAATCAGTGTCAGGGTATATTAGTGCTTGCTATTAGGTCTCAGCAAGTGCTGGGCTATAAGATGCTTTTTGATTGTTTAGGTTGAGAGTTAGACTAGTTTCAAGGGAAAAACTGAAGAGGAGACTTAGTGGAGCCGGGAATAATTTAACCATATCTAACCGGCACTGCCGGTGATATTTTTATATCACACCTCCCTGTCATTTTCTATTTCATCAATTTTTATTTTCCGTAAAATAAATATATATTTTTTCTTTTTTTTTTTCAAAACAATATATATATATATATTTTTTTTTTCTTGATAACATCTCATTTCTTCACTTAAACATTCTTTTCCTCTTTAGAATTTTTTTTTACATATCCCAGTACTGTGCAAATTTGTATTTAAATAAATTGACTAACTTTTCATTTTTATCATTTATCCAAAACAAAATTTTTTACAAATTCAAAGAAGCAGCATAAACAAATGGGTATATTAATCCTATTACCTGCTTCTTTCTTGTCCGTACACAAGACTCCTCTCTTAACTGGATACAATCTCAAACCCCATATAAAAGAAAAAAATACTTGTATAATTTTGTTGTCATACATTCTTGGCAACATATATTCATTAACTAAATCTGCAGTCGTTCCCAATATAACTGAATTAATTAAATCTATTTTTATTAAACAGTAGCTTGCATGTTTTCCAAAAACAATAAAGCTCCATTATTTAATCTATTATTCTGTTCCATTGTTCCTCACTTATATTTTTAACCCCAAATCTTATTCCTAACAGATTTCTTTCATTGAGAAAGATACTGTCCTGTCTTTTACTTTTATAACCCAGTTCTTTTTCTTGTTTCTTTATTTAAAGTCATGCCTATTATATATAAATATATATATATATATATATATATATATATATATATATATATATATATAAAATATGACTTCTTTTATCCAGACTTTCTTGTAATCAATATAATATCTGTGTAAGTAAACATAACTGGAACTTTTATCCCTTCATTAGTAGTGTAAATTTGCAAATATGTCCATGTCTAATACTTTCATAACTAATGAAAATAATATGCTACTCATAGGACATCCCTGACGTGTGCCATTCTTCATATCTATTTCTTTGCTTAACCACCTGTTCGATAACCTTCTAATTTTATTTTCATTGTATGCAGAAGAACATATTCTTAATTTTCTTACTAACGTTATACTCTTCCATAAATGTTTACAGAAGTTCCTGTTATACTGTATCAATGCTTTATTAAGTCTTCTGTCATGATCTTAGTCTCGTTAGTCACATTTATATCATCACCCACAATTGCACTTACTATGAACAATAATTCCTGACTTCCTTTTCCCTTTAAACTGTATAAACTATCTTCCATAATAGTTTTCATTCTCTTCTGAATTATTTTCATAAAAAAAACTTATATGCTTTGTTCAATAGTATAGGTCTCTCATTTTCAATTTTATTTTTATCCTTTTTCCATACAAATTTAAGTACACCACTGGGTAATTCTTTATACATAAAACTGTCATGTAGTTTAGCTACTCATTCATAACTTCTTAGAAGTGTTTTTCTGCCAAACCTGTAATATTCTTTTAAAACTGGTATCCTATTCCATCTAGTCCTGAAACTGACTGTAAATTAACATAGCCAAGTACCTTATCTAATTCATATAAGGAAATCTTGTTTTCTAATTCTTTGTCTTGTTCTGCAAATTTTTTTAATATGACCTTCTTTTTTGTACTTTCTATCTTGCAACATTTTCTTTCTATAATTTATTACAATATTCATACTGTGTTCCTGAGGTGATCTTACCTCTCTTCTATCATCTTTCATTTCTGTCATTATACTAGCATTTTCTTTAACTACACTACTCAAATAAGCTGATACCTCTTCTCTTTTACCTTGACAGTAATATCTTTGCTTAAATAATTCTTTAATTTTCTCTCTCCTTTTTATAAACTCTCTGTTCTATCGCACATTGTCCATCATTCCTTTCCAAATTCTTCTGTAGACATGGATTCATAATTTTTTTTTTTTCTGCTTTTTTTTTACATATTGATGCCATTCTAAAAAAAAAAAAATTCTCTTTAAAAGCTAGCCACCACTCTGACCAGTTTTTATAATAAACACTCACACTAGTGGAAATGTGATCTTTCCATACTCGCATACTTATTTTTTCAATGTTCATCCCATAATTTCTCCTTTTTCTTTTTATTCCTTTTCGCAAACATCTGACATACTGTTTATTTTCTTGTATTTCTGTCTATATGGCTTCTTGATCTGAAAAGCTAGTACAAGCTTCTCCCCCATAGTTATATTTAAACCTTGGTTTGTTCATGTCTCAGCTTTTAGGGGTCGCCACAGCAGAACTCCGGTCCACTAATGATTGACAGTAGATTTTTACGTGCTGGCTTGCCGGGCCTAACGCACAACCTTCAACGAAGGAACGCCCATTCACGCATGTCGCCACACAGAAGATGCTCTAACTGAGAATCGAACGGGTAACGTCTAACTGTGAGGCGACCGCTACCGCACCACCACCGCTATATTTAAACCTTGGTGATATACTAAAATAATCTATTTCTGTCATATATATATATATCTCAACTATATGTCTACAAGTTATTATCCCTTATCTTTAAAGTGCCACATTTTAGAACTTCAAAAAAAATTAACATTATTTTCTCTCCTTGGAACCAAAATGAAAAGACTAATAACACCAAAGGATGAGCAAGCCTGGAACACAGTGTCACAAGAACTCCACCAGGATTATCAAAAACCTTTTATTGAGTGCTTTTCTCATGTTGTAACCAAAGAATTCTTCCAGAATACAACAAAACTTAATACACTTGTGTTAAGTATACTAAAACCTGTGAGAACACATGACATAGTAAGCTAATGAAACTTCTCATAACATTAATTATAAACAGACTTTCTGTATCTAACACATCACACAAATTTTTAAAGTAAAGCAGCAAAAAACACTGTTACCTAAAAGTAACAGAAATATTCTAGTAATAACAATAACATATAAAAACTAATAAAAACTAGACTCCCACCTAAAATTTGATAGTCATCTCAACTTAACTATTAAAAAAGTACATGCCAAAATGGGGTCACTCTACCGTATCAAACCATTTCTTACCAGCAACACAAGATCAGCCATTGCTCACTCCCAACTTCTATCCACCCTACTATATGCGTCTCCCATTCTGACTAATCTCAACAAAACTGTACTAAGCAAAATGGAAGCCTGCTATAACAGAATTGCCCGCTTTGCTGCAAATTGCTCATATAGAACTCATCACTGTACTGCTTTGAGACAGCTCCACTGGCTTGAACTGCCCAACCTCCTAACCTACGATCAGCTCTGACTCTCTCATTCTATCTATTACCTCCCCAATAAGTGTCCTGCCCTCAAAAACCTAGTACAACATCACTCAGCCAAAAGGCCTCTTAGATCATCAAGCAAACTACTACTAGAAGTCACCAACAGCTACAGTAGCTTTGGAGATGCACTATATAGTAATTCAGTGGCTAAAAAATGGAACTCTGTCCCTACTAGCATTCAAAACACATCATCCAAAGCCTCCTTTAAAGACCTCATCAGGCAACATCTCAAGCAAAGTTGGCAGTGCCATGATTGCTCCCCAGGCTAGTGAAAGCAGATAACATATACATACTAAATCTAGAGCACTTGATGATAGTTTTCAATCTTACTTACAAACACTGGCTAATCTACAATGTATGTACTGTACCTGTGTACTATGTATGTATTCTACCTATGTTCCAAATTTCAGCTGTACACCACAAATCTATTAATTACCTTTATATTTAAAATTAATATTTTTTTTTGTTCTCTCCACTGTAACTGTTTATGTGCCGCATACCACTGTAAAAATATGTCTCTTGTAATTTGTATGTATAATGATCATGTCTAAATAACTAAATGTGTCTAATTTTTCTTTGTGGAGCTTTTCTCCCCGGGCCTCTGCTGAAAAAGGGCCTTTCCGGCTCAGACACCCACGGTTAACAAATGTAAAATAAAGAAATAAAAAAATGTAAACAAATAGAAGCCATAATGTTGTCTTTCGGCTTTTCCCGGTTAGGGGTCGCCACAGCGGAACTCCGGTCTGCTAATGATTGGCAGTAGATTTTCACGGACACTGAGGTGCCAGCTCGACGTTCAACCTTCAACGAAGGCACATCCATTTACGCATGTCTTTCGAACGCCCACTCAACCGCAGGGCAGACATGCAGACTCCACACAGAAGGCACTCCCCGCAGTCCAGCCGAGAATCGAACAGGTGAACCTCTTGCTGTGAGGCAACAACGCTACCGCTGCACCACCGCAGATATAATATACAGCTCAAACATATAAAAACTATATAACCCAAGTATGCAGCCTTAATAGGCTGCTAATACTGATGCTGTCATTAAGACCGGGGGGGGGGGGGGGGGGGCACAGGCATTCAACTTGATTTGCCAACATAATTCCCTGAATTCTAAATAATCTTCCCAGGGACCCCTCTAGGATCTGTGTTAACCACTTCAACAACAGCAAATAAAAAAAGTGTGAATATTTTTCCATGTGCTTGTACAAGGCATTATTTTTGTAACCATTTTTATATCCCTATGATGCTCATATATTCTGTCCCTTAACTTTCTTTCAGTTTTCCCTATATAGAACATATTACAATGCTGACACAGGGCAGCATACACAACCCCTTTGGAGTTGCAAGAAAATTACCATTAGGTTTTATAGTTGTATGGTTCAACTTAATCTGGTCACAGTTCATGACCAAATAACATTGAGAACAGCCACATTTTTTAGTCCCAATAATAGTACTACTTTCAAAAACATTTGCCCTTTCAAGTAACTGCTTGAACCTTTTCTAACCACTATTTGTGACATATCTCCCACCTTGTCTAAAATACCAGGATCACTCCAAAATAGCTGCCAGTTTTTCTTTAAGATCATAGTAGTACTTCGATGGTCAGTGGAAAACTTAGTAACAAAGGGACAAGAATATTTGGAGGGGTCAGCTGTATTAGTAGTTCTAAGATTACTTGTAACATTACCCACCATATTAACCCCCAAAATAGGTAGAATATTGTGATGGTTTCTTCTAAACACAATTTTTTTCTGTACTGTGGAGATCAAACTGGTGGGGTACCCTCTGCCCAAAAACAACTAACTACTACTGTACAGAAAGAAAGAAAATCCTTATCAGTACTGACCATTCGGGCAATCCTCTCAAACTGTTCCTTTACTATACCATGCTTTAGAAATTCAAGATGGTTACTCTCAAAATGTAATAAACTATTGCAGTAGGTAGATTTCCTATACAAATTACTTACAAAGCATTTCCTGTCCTAATCTTTTCTAATGTCAACATCTAAATAGTTAATACCATCTTTTTTGTGTGTATAGGTGACTTTAAAAAAATCAGTGGTGGTGTTTAAATAATCAATGAAAGTAACAATGTCTTCCCCTGTATCATTCCACAAGAAAAACAAGTCATCAGTGTAACGTAAATAAACTGTCCATTTGTTGGCAAACTCTGAACTAAGCAAGTATTTCCTTTCCCACACAAGCATAATGATGTTTGCAAATACTGGGGCACAAATGGCCCCCATGACAGTGCCTATCTTTTGTAGGAAATACTGCCCTTCAAAGCAGACAAAGTTGTTTTTCAGTAATAATTCCATAAGAGTCACTAATGTTGCCACTTCACTATTAGTGAACATTTTACTGTCATAGAGAAACTCTTCAAACCACTCCAAACCGGTGGTGTGTGGAATAACATTGTACAAGTTAGTAACATCCACTGTCAAAAAACTCACATTGTCATGAAACATTCAATTTATCCAGGAAATGCTTAGGAGTCTATGCAAATATGTGTTTCTCCTTTTATGTTAGTTCTGAGAGTAAAACCAATGTATTTTCCCAAAGTGTAGGGTTTTTGAGCCAGCTGCACTCACAATTGGTCTCATAGGAGGGTTATAGTAACTCTTATGTATCTTCGGAATTCCGAAGATACTAGGGACTTTTGGGTGTTGAACTGTCGTGGTGGTGCTGCGGTAGCGTTGTTGCCTCACAGTAAGACGTTGTCCTGTTCTATTCTCAGCTAGAGCGTCTTCTGTGTGGGGACATGCGTGAATGGGCGTACCTTCGTTGAAGGTTTTGCGTCGGGGCCGGCAACTCTGCACGTAAACATCTACTGCCAATCATTAGCGGACCGGAGTTCTGCTGTGGCGACCCCTAACCGGGAAAAGCCGAAAGACACAACAACATTAACAAGAAATTCCAGTTGACCCGGGTCCAGTTGCCCTTGGTCACAAAGATCTTGTAAAACCACATCTATCCTATAATAGGACAAGTTAACGAAGTGCCGTGAAACCTCCTCATAGGTGGTTTCATCAAACAGTAGAAAACTCATTCTTTCTACATAGTCTTGTTTGCACATAACTACCCCCCTAATTGGGTTTCATGACTCTAACTGTCGTGTCCTTACAAATGTCTGAAAGCAATTTCCTTTCAACTTCAGTTAAGCTATCGCAGTTGTTTTCACTTTGGTGACTCAACAGAGCTCTGAAATCAAGTTCACAAATTTTGTCAAACAATGTAAGACAGAAATGTACAGGGGGTTTGTATATGCTTTTCCTGCGTAAACTAGAACACTGTTCAGAAACATTCACATGGTTGAAAAGCAGTTTGAAATTCAAGTTTCTAATAAACAACTTAAGATCCAAAACCAAATCAACAATATTAAGAGTCCTTTGCTAAATAAATCTGCCTCTGTTTCATCAAACACACGATCAGAAAAGTTACGCAGTATAAAATCAGCCTTTTTATTTTGAACACATACCAAATAAGCTTCTGAGACAAAAATGTTCAATTCAACAGCTGCCTGAAAGTCGAAAGGCACAAAGTTGGTGATTCCAGGAGGAAAATGTAAAAAACATTCCCTTAGTTCCTCCAGTTGTTCATTCTGTTCCTTCTCAGGTTGTGTGACTGTTGTGGCGGCCCCAAGGGCCTGAAATTGGAACATTGTTCCCCAGTTGTCGTCTGTTCTGCAACCTCTCGGACCTCCGAGGGAAATCCTGCCTTAAAGGGGATTGTTGGTTCACTTTCTCTATTAAATCTTCACCCTCCTCATCACCACTATTGGCTGAACTAGATCGATGGATAGCATTGGAGGTAGGATTAGGAGGTCTAGGATATGCAGTACCCAAAATGTAGGCTTTCTTGTCCCTTTTTAATTTGTTTTCTTTTCAGGTTTTAACCTCAGCAACTATTTTGTTAGGTGCGAAAAAGACATCCTTATAAGCCTGAAAAGAGGGGTCGAGCAACAAATCATTATGTAGAACTTTGTCAAGTTCAACAATCTCTGCCTGCAGAGTCTCTATAGATCTGTTGTTAAACTTAATAAATGTTTCCATAAGTTCAAACCCCTGACGATCAAAAAAATCCAGCAGTTCTTTACGCATAGGTGAATCGGCTATTAACCCTGTTCGTCCAACATCTTAACCCTTTCGGCACCAACTTGCTCCTGATGCACTCCACAAAATATAAATTTTCCAACTCCAATTTCCTGCATTTAATCATTTTCCTTTCCAGAGATATAAGTGATTGATTAAAAGTCCGGACCTCAGCTATGCAGCCTTAGTTCCCATTAAATACTATGTCCTGTTTCAGCCAGTCTTGAATGGTAAAGTTGTTGTTAGCCCTCACTGGTACAGAGGACACATTCACAGTCTGTTCTGTATTTATATTTACTGCTGTGGGCTGAGCCGATGTCAAGCCCACCTGTGTGGCTCCCAGTTGTGAGGCTGGCACACCAGAGATACACCCAGCTGCTTGTTGGGAAAATTGTTGAATCAGCTCGGTTAGCAGTCCAATGTTCTCCACACGGTCAATACCCAAGGTGATAGTTCTAGTAAAAGACTCCATTCACAAGCAAGTCCCACCAACAAACAGAACCAGGAAACAAAATAAAAAAGACTAATAACACCAAAAGATGAGCAAGCCTGGGACACAGTGTCACAAGAACTCCACCAGGATAATCAAAAACCTTTTATTGAGCGCTTTCGTCAGGTTGTAACCAAAGACTTAATCAGAATACAACAAAAACTTAATACACTCTTGTTAAGTATACAAAAACCTGTGAAAACACATGACATAGTAAGCCAGTGACACTTCTCATAATATTAATTATAAACAGACTTTCTCTTAATATTATATTCATATTAATTGCTACATAATCCAGAATTTTATTAAATAAATTTTCCCTTTCTTTACTTGTGACATAGGCATACAATGCTTTAATTCTATATGCCTGCTTATGCCATCTGAGCTCTACAGTAGTTAATCTTCCCATCATTACCACTGTTGCATTCAATATTTTCACTGACTTTGTACAAAGTACAACTATGCCAGAACATAATTCTTTTCCCAAGTTACATATTGCATCTCCTCCCCAAACTTCTTTGCTTGTAATCTCTTGTGTCAAAAATCCTACAGCTTTCATTATTATTACATTGACATCACACTTAATACACCAACTTAGAATGGCCATTCTTCTTAAAATTGTAATAATATTTACATTTAATGAAAGAACTCTAAAATTGCCATCTGTGTTGTACCATAAATTATGTAAATTTGGAGTATATATGTAATTTGCACTGTGCATTTGCTTTTTTTTTCTCTCACATTTATCCCTTTAAACTTTTTCTGTTTCTTACTCTTTTGCCAACAAAATTCTTTTTACTGTTTTCCAGTTTATGTATTCCTTGTCACTTATTTTAGAACCTTCTTCTATATTATCTTCTGTTTCATTTTTTTCATTATCCTTATCTTTATATTTACTCTGATCTTGCTTCCCTACTTCCTTTATCTTATTGAGACTGCTTCTTTTTGGTACTTTCTGTGATCAGGGCAATGCTTCAAAATGAGCACTTGGAATCTTAGCAGGTGCTCGCAGTGATCTTGCAGCTGCTGTTGAAGGGGTCACACACACACACACACACACACACACTTAATTTCCTGTCACTGGTAATTATTAAATGTGACCCATGATGGAAAAGTACCCTGACGTGCGTACTTTGTCTTTGCTATTGTAATGACAAAGTAGTCAGAAGCTTTGTGTGGTATGCATCTAAATTGACTGATCTGTTCTGTATATGCTACTAACTCACTTTCTTCAATTCCAGTTCACTGTTGGCAGTTAAATAAATGATGCTGTGCCTAAATAGTAACACACTTAGATTGTCACTCGTAGCAATAATTACCTGTCTGGTGCTGTCGCAGTTATACTCATTCCACAGATGGTTTTGATCTAACGTACCTCGCTTGACCAATTGTCCACAGCATTTTTTTTTTCTATTTTCTTTGATTAAAGTGATTGTGGGTTTTATTGCACAGTGCTCGATGTACAACTTGGCATGACTTGCATTATTATCTTAACAACTTTTTGTAATGGTCTACTTCTATTTCTTCCAAAGTGACATACACAAAGGCTATTAACATGAATGCTGACTGGCTGGATTTAGGCTGCTATTTTGCTGCTGTGACAGAATTAAAAAAAGGGTATCAGTAGCAATTTCACTAGTTACTAAAAGGGTTTTAGAAAAGCCAGTTCTTTTCTGATGTTGGCCCAATAACGAAAAGCAGTCATTAGAAGTGTTGCCCCAATAATGAACCTGCTTTTCTAAAACCCTTTTAGTACCTAGTGAAATCGCTACTGATATCCTTGTTTTAATTTGGTTACAGCAGCAAAATAGCAGCCTAAATCCAACCAGTCCGCGTTCATGTGAATAGCCCTTGTGTATGTCATTAAAAGTGTTGCCCAATAACGGAAAAGTACCTTCTTTTTTCAGTATACTGTCCTCATTTTTATTTTCTTCATCCTTTTTCTCTAGATTACAATCCATCCATAAATGTCCAATTGTGTTACATTTCTAACCTTTCAGTTCACACTTTCAGTTCACACTTACTTGCATCGTGACCTGTTTCCCCACAAATAACTTTTCCTGTTATTACAATTACTGATCAAATTATCATCTTTTCCACAGGAAAACATGTTTTTGGTTGTCCTCAATAGTTTACAACACCCC
This sequence comes from Protopterus annectens, assembly GCF_019279795.1. Lineage (NCBI taxonomy): Eukaryota > Metazoa > Chordata > Ceratodontiformes > Protopteridae > Protopterus > Protopterus annectens. The sequence continues at coordinate 468,585,499 of NC_056747.1, forward strand.
TATTACCCTCTACATTTATTACACTAAAGATATTAACATTTTTTCTAATTTTTCGTGAGTCTGTCCCATCTACCAGTCTGTAATTCTCTGTTGTCATTCACTTTGCTAATGTCAGTAACTTTACAAAGTTTGCTTAAACATCTCTGTCTGTTTTAACTTCAGTTCCTAATTGATCATGTATTTTCTTTTTTGTTTCTCTTTGAAATCCTAAAACCACATAGTTCCATGGATTCTTTTTCCTTCTCATACTCCCCCAGAACAGAACCAGTCTCAAAATGAATGTTACAAAATATCTGTTTATGAATAAGAATAAAAGCGGTTTACCCATGAACCTTCACAACCAATGGGACCATTATATTATCCCAAATGTCATACCTGTCTGTTTCTTTTTCTTCTTTGTCTTGAAGACCTTTAATTTCCTTAGATTGATGACAGTTCTCCTCTGTTCATCTCTTATCACTTTCCCTGCAGTTTCTTTAACAACATTCTTCTTCTTTCGGATTTTCCCGGTTAGGGGTCGCCACAGCGGAACATCTGTCCACTCATGATTGGCAGTGGAGTTTTGCAGTGTCGAGTTGACAGCCCGGCACCGAACCTTCCACAGAAGGCTCACACATGCACACACTCACACCTAGGGCCAATTTAGAGTGTCCAGACCACCTACTGCATGTCTTTCAGATGTGGGAGGAAACCGGAGCACCTGGAGGAAACCCACACAACCACAGGGAGGACATGCAGACTCCGCAGAGGAAACATCCCAGCCGAGAATCGAACCAGAGAACCTCTTGCTGTGAGGCGGCAACGCTAACCGCTGCACCACCTTGGCTGCCCAGTTTCTTCAACTGCATATGAATACTTTATTGTGGGAATCTTCTTTTTAAATGTCCTACACTGACCGCCTCAAAAAAACTCCAGCTTTACTCTGCAGCATATCGCCTACTCCGAGGTGATCTCTGCCTGACATATAAAGCTATGTCAAACCCAGAGCTGTTGGGCATGCTACATCTAAAGAAATCCCAATCCCTCCGAGCTACACGCTCTAGGGACCTAAACCTTATCACCACAGTAAACAGGACACGCTGGAGGGATAGATTCCTGTCCCAGAGACTTCCTATACTCTGGAACAAGCTACCCATCTATGTCAAGCAAAGTTCTTCATTAGCACTGTTCAAGAAAAATCTTGATGAGTGGATGGGAAATAGGAAACACACCCCGGGGATCACTTCTGTGTCTCTGCTCGACAGTGGCACAGGAAAATAACTTTCTTGGGTGGCATAAGCTATGGAACCTTGCTGGCTAGGCTTACATAGGCCCTTGGGCCGATAGCGTAGTACTTACCTATGAACCTATCAATGGCTTCTGATTCCTCTAATTGGATTTTGTTCATAATTTCACCCCATGAAACATCTTTGCCATGTTCCAGCTTGTTCTGCAACAACAATTCACCCAAAATATCATCCTGCAAACCTCATGACTGGAGGTTTGTAATAACACATCCATTGTTGTGTTGAATGTTTGCTTCCTATGAAACACATTTTGCTGGAATAGCTCCTCAGACTCTTGTTGAGCTTCAAACACTGCACATGTGTTCGCCTCTGTGATAGCCGCCATCTTGGATCTCCTTGAATGTTGTTCTTCCAGCCATTATTATGCTAGGATAGGGACAGGCACTTTCCTAACAAGTAGGAGAAGTTCCCTGATGCTGATTCCAAATTTCCCCTTGTAGTATAAATACTGCCAGTGGTCTCCTTTGAAGAGAGGCCACTACCCTAGTAGGCTTAACCCAGTCAGCAAAAGATAATTTTAATTTTATTTTATTCACATCTTCAACAATGGTATTACTTTACAGTGCACAAAGATAATGCTGCTAGTTATGTGGAGACTGTAAAGTTTCTAACCACTGTAATGCTGCACAGATGTCAACGTTTTCCATACTGAGGAGTGCTTCGAGCGCGTGCATTTTGAGATTTAAACTCCTGGCGTTGAGTAGCATAACCCTCAGTTTTTTGTTAACTGCACTGTTTACGGAGGTAGGTTTGACTTTTGAGCCTTGCCTGAAAAAGGCACTATGGGGGCAGCAAGAGCCTCTGCCATTATTCGAAAGCCTAGGGGTGACAGGTGCAAGCTGTCTCTTGCGAAGCAACACTGCTTGTCAAGCATGTCGTCCCAGGCTGACAGACACTGGATCCCCTTTGAATGACACCAGAAGCTTAGCCAATTTATCATTCTTGGTGTGGGCAGGATGCTATTCAGGGTCAGTGTCATACCAGCCTGGGCTGCATGATCAGAGAGCTCTTCCATGTCTCTTTTCATGTAGTCCAGGGAGGTACGTCTCAGGTCATTCACACCAACATGAACAATGACAGAGTCATATTTGTACTTGTTCTGGAGTGACCTGAGTGCTTGTGTTATGTGGTGGATTCTGGCTCCCGACAGGCAGCTAACAGTGACCTTCTGCTTGTCCAGCCTAGTGAGTGGGACGTCAGTGTGCTTGACTATAGAGTCACCTATTATTAGTGTGTTAGAAATGTTATTTCGCCTTAAGGGCTGTGATTGTGCGGCGCACTGATTGTGTTTTATGTGTTGTCTGGTTTGTGATGGGAGGTGCAGGTTGTTTGGGTGTTTGCTTTGGAGGTCTCTGATGCTTTTGCAGGTTTGTATTTAGACCCTCCGAGTATGATTTTGTGTTTGTGTATTTTTTGCCAGTGCTGTTTTAGTAGGTCTGTGTGCGGCTGGAGGTGTGGTGCAAGTGTTAACCTTCTCCTCTTGACTGTCTCTTCCAGTCTTGGGTGGAGACAGCTTAGCTTCCAGTTTGGCTATATAATTGCATCTCTCGCATATGTTAGTGTTTTGTGGTAGGAGGGGAGGGTTGTCTGTGTACATGAGGCAGTTGTAACATTGCTTCAGGATACCCAGATTCACCAGATGGACTGGAGAGTACACCTGAAATTGCCCTTTGGTCATGCCTGAATAGTAGGGTGAGCTGCTTAGTCGCTTGGTTGGTGAGGGGTGAATAAAGAGCCTTGCCCTGATGGGCAATCAGTGTCAGGGTATATTAGCGGTTGCTATTAGTTCTGAGCAAGTGCTGGGCTGTAGGATGCTTTTTGATTGCTTAGGTTGAGAGTTCGACTAGTTTCAAGGGAAAAACTGAAGAGGCGACTTAGTGGATCCGGGAATAATTTAACCGTAGCTAGCTGGCGCTGCCCGGTGCAGAAAACCATGCAAATGCAGTTTTTATAGTAGGGAAATGAAAGAGAGAGAAATTAGCCCCAAATGGCCAATCAACTACTAACTTCTGGGCTGGAACCCCTCCTCCAGGGACAGATAGGTTGCTCAAAGCTCCTCTCTCTCACAGGTGAACAGAGAAATTTGCTTCTATCCAAGTAAGGTATAGGCAACTCAGAAACTAGTATCACAGTGCAGATGTCTTTTAAACCAGAAAGTTGAAAGAGATGGACTAACTGTCCAAATGGTCAATGAACTACAATTTCTGGACCAAGAACCTCTCCTCTCATGGTAGACAGGCTACCTAGTACTTACCACTCCCACTGATAAGCTAGAAGGCTTTCCTCCAACACAGAAAGGCTTGTGGGACTCAGAAGCTTACAAACCGTCCTGGATACAGCAACTTTGTATCTGGACTAGGCTAGTTACAGGAAAGGTGGGGAAACGAGCGCAAGTGCGGCTTTTAAATCAGAACGTTGAAAGAGATGGATAAAAACTGCCCAAACGACCAATAGCTACAATTTCTGGAACCACTCCTCTTGTGATAGATAGGTTACCTAATGCTTACCACTCCCACTGATAAGCTAGAAGGCTTCCCTCCAACACAGAAAGGCTTGGTGGGCTCAGAAGCTTACAAAGAGTCCTGGATACAGAAAATCTATACCTGGACTAGACTAGTTACAGGAAAGGCGGGGAACAAGTACAAACGCAGGCTTTTAAGCCAGCAAGTTGAAAGAGATGGAAAACTGCCCAAACAGCCAAATAAACTACAAATTCTGGGCCAAAACTCACTCTTCACATGGAGGATAGGCTACCTAGTGCTTACCACTCCCACTGATAATCTAGAAGGCTTCCCTCTAACACGGAAAGGCTTGGGGGGGGGGGGGGCTCAGAAGCTTACAAAGAGTCCTGGATACAGCAAATCTGTACCTGGCTAGACTAGTAACAGGAAAGGCAGGAAACCAGCACAAACACAGGCTTTTAAATCAGAAGATTGAAAGAGATGGAAAAGCTTCCCAAACTGCCAATAAACTATAATTTCTGTGCCAGAAACCACTCCTGTGGTAGATAGGTTGCCTAGTGCTTACCACTCCCACTGATAAGCTAGAAGGCTTCTCTCCAACACCTAAGGGCTTGGGGGGCTCAGAAGCTTACCAGCAGTCTTGGATACAGCAAATCTGTACCTGGACTAGACTAGTTCTAGGAAAGGTGGGGACCAAACGCAAAATGGGCTTTTAACCAGAAAGTAGAAAGAGATGGAAAAACTGCCCAGACGGCCAATGAACTATAATTCCAGGGCCAAAACCCACTCTTCCCGTGGTAGATAGGCTAGCTAGTGCTTACTACTCCATACTGATAAGCTAGAAGGCTTCCCTCCAACACAGAAAGGCTTGAGAGGGGGCCTCAGAAGCTTATCAACAGTCCTGGATACAGCAAGTCTGTATCTGGACTTGACTAGTTACAGGAAAGGCAGGAAACAAGCTTAGAATTTTTTTTTTTTTTATACAGAAAAGTAGCTAAAACAGCAGTAAATACAATTAAAATTACAGTGCATGCCAGCACATCTGAGTGTGTAGCAACACTACGGCAAATACAGTTCAAATAAATGCAATTAAATTAACAAATGACTAAAAAACAAGTGCAGAAGGCAGTAAATTAGAAGGCTACTAACAAGCAGTAATAAGTGCAGAGTAAGAGCTACTGAACAGATAATAGCACGCAGAAGAGCAACTAAGACAGTTACAGTAAGAGTTGCTGAATAATATATATATATATATATATATATATATATATATATTTTTTTTTTTTTTTTTTTTTTTGAGGGAGGGGAGGGAACAGAGCAGGATTAAGAGGCTACAGGAGTTGTCCTTCTCAAGTGCTCTCTTTGTACACAGTAGGAGTGCCTGAAATCAGAATATGATCTCACTGTACTCAGTTGACTGAGCAAATGAGATGGGCCCAGAAGGAGTATCCAAAAAAATACAAATCTACAAGAGGGGTGGGCAATTTCAAAGCCACTAACTAACTGTAGAGAGACAGCCACAACTTCAGTTGAGTTAATATTCAGTGAAAAACACAAATAAATAAATTAAATACAGTACTATATGAAAAAGAGCAGGTAAGTGTACTTAAATTCACTTATATGTCCAGTTAATTTCAGGTGGATGCTTGCCATCTTATTAGAGACACATGTCTACATGTAGTTTCCTTCTTGGCACTGCATGTTTATGTTGGGACTATAAAAGCAGTCTTCCAAATATTGACCGCAGTGTGCTGTTTATGTTGATTTCTTAGTAAGTTATACAACAAGAAGTGCAATAACTTATGTTTGTAGCTGATTCACTTGAGGGTTACTGGGAGCAAATGCAGAAAATGTAATTATAAATTTAGCTGACAGCTTCTTATTGTTAAGTCTTAAACACCATCATGTGTGAGAAGCCACAGAAACAAATATTACAACTTCGATATTTAGAATGAAGAATAGTATTTCTAACATTAGACATGCTTTGATCAGAACTTTGATTGGAAAAGTACTTGTATTGCTGGTACAGTGGTGAGCATAGCTGCTTTTCAAACAGTTGACCCAGGTTTGATTCCTAGCCAGTGCAAGAAATATGTACATTTAAACATTTGTCCCAGTGGCATGCTGGAGAGACAAACATGGCACCTCTACTTCTAAGTCCACAGGGCAAGCCACTACATAATCCAGCATTCCCCCCAGCTGGATAGCACATAGGTTAAGGCTCAGAATTATCAACTGGTAGACCTGGGTCAAAACCTGGCTGGAGCACAAGTGGGCAGCTGCAATATCTGCATGAATGAAAGGCCTGGCAATCTGCTTCTGTAATATGCTACAAAACCCTATGGGGTCTACCCATGCAGTTAGTGTGAATTGATTTTTAATGTAAAGCTGCAACTATTAAAAGGAGGCAAGTTTGAAGAATATCCTGTAGAACTCCCTTCCTTTGGCACATTAGTACTTTTCCAAAAGCTCTTAGGACTAACAGCATGTGAATACTTTGAATTTTCAAAATAAATATATTTTTTAGCTTGTAATAGCTTTCCTGTTTCTATGAGCTAGACATTTTTTACAAAATAGAATAGCTCAAGTCATTTGTAATGTAGCCCAGATGAGCTCTCCTTTTAAGCCAAAAATACATACACTGAAGCTCTCTTAAATTAGAACTGCTTGAAAGAAGCAAATCATTGTGTACTAATGAAATAAAAACGGAAAAAAGACCAGAGCATAGTTAAAACATGACAGATGTTTTCATTGATCATTCCCATTTTTTTATATTTGAAGAAATAAGAAATCTGCCAATGTAAGCAAAATATGAATAAAACTGAAGGACAGAAGACTTGGATATATGCCTATTTCTGTGGCATAAATGGATAAAGCCTTGACTACAACCAAAGTAACCCAAGTTTGATTAGTGTTTTTGGTGCTGGAAGAGCAGGGTAGGGGTGGATAGGAGTGAATGGTTGGTGCTGGATAACCCATCCTGGGAGATGGTAGTGGAGCTTCAAACTGGCCTGAACATGGCTAGGATTTAGGCTTGGGTCTAAGCCAGAGATGGTATTTGTCAGCAGTGTCTGTGTAGAAACTCTCTCACACTCTGGAGGATGGCATAGCAGTGCCTCCAACAGTAATGTAGGTACTCATGTGAACTACCAAAGGTTGAGGTTAAGGTCATAAGGAGGAAAGCACTGATTAATTACTCTGTGAATAACATCTGAAATTGGCTGTCATTCAGAGGGAGCAGTGGGGCTAGGAAAGGCTCTTACCCTGTTGGGAATGAATGGACCAAGAGACAGAAGAGCGAATGGTCTGTAGGGGCTCCCTTCCAAATAAATTAAATTTAAATAAACAAAGGTCTTAAATTTGGTTAATACAAACTACTAAACTAGACTGTTAAATTCTCCAAGACTGATATGTACAGAAAACATTCCGGATGCCTTAATTAAGATTTTTTTCTTGGAAGGAATATGTGCAAAATTTTCTGTAGTAGGAAATTTAAGTGCTTGAATGGGAAAACAGTTGAGATGCTGCTGCTGTGATATTGTATAAAAAATGCTTTCCAGTGTATACTAAAATCTGTATGTAAAACGAATGTAAAGATGTTAAAATGAACTTATTCTAAAAGACTAAGGGAGAAATTTATTGGCTGCTAAAGGTTTAGGATGAACAGTTGTATAACTTTAGAAAAGGGAACAAAAGCACATCTTCCACCAGCAGCTCTTGGTGGTGGACACTTAAGTAGCTTTGTTAAAAAATTTCCTTTTAATTTTATAGCAGCACTTTTCCTTTTAAGGAAGGATAATTTAGTGTATCCTTTTGAAATATCTGTACCCACTAAGAATGAAAGAAAAATCGGTGTGGCACTTTTAATCTGTGACTCCTCACAAACCCATGCCTAAACATTATCAGCTGTATTAATAACAGAAGTAACATTTATGTGAATAAGCAAAAACATGCATAGAACTTGGGAAGGGATGAATGCTTCTAAAGGACCAGAAGTTCAGTAAAGCAGGTGATAAACTTTTAAAAATATGTTAATGAATTGAATACTGAAGTAACACTAAAAGAGATTTCATTATTTTTACTCCCTCTACAAACAGGCTGCTGTTCAAAGCTTTCTGCACTCTTAATTACCTATATTATGTGACTAAAAGAAATGTCGCCAAATTCTAGAAGTCCTTACTCATTGCCTCCTCTCATAAATATGACAGCTGTTCTATAAAGTGTAAATTTCAGCCTGCTGCAGTACTTCCTCCATTATCCAAATTCTTTGGAAGTCTGGCTGTTTCGCTGCCTAAATGAAAGTCTTCTTTCTCCATTGCAGAGCAATTTCTGTTCAACGTATAGAACAGAAAATGCATAATCATTTGTAAACCACTTTTTCTCAAAACGTAAAGTACATGAATGCAATGTTGCCACTTTCTTCACATTTTCATAAACATGTGACACAGTCATCGTATTTTTCTCCACTTTCTTACCAATTATAACCTCTTAGTAAACTAAAATTGTTCTCGTAGACTGTTTATTCTTTGTCCCCTTCTGTATTAGTTCTGTTTGTGCAAATCAACAAAACAAGTAGTCTTAAGTCATAATGTTATTGAATATCATGGTGACGTATAACTGTATTAAACAGTCTGATTAAATATAACAATAAATGGAGTTTGGCCATTTAAACATCATTTAACTGTAGTGTACAATTCCATGACATTTAGTGCAGGTGTATAGTATTATAAAATAAAACAAACACCAAAGCAGACAAGTCCATGATTCCAAGTTTAATACGTCCTAAGAACACTGAGGGCTGTTGTTCCAAGAATAAATAACTTCATCAGTGTGTGGTATAGCATTTAATTGTCTAGAGAAAACAGAAAAAAAGACAAACTTAAAATTAAACACTCTTAAAAAAAATTAGGACACAAAGGGTCTTTCCAAGATGGCTGTGCAATGATCAACAGTTCAACTTCAGCTCTCCCATTCTGAAAAATTAAACTGAAAGAAGGGCCAAGAAATCTGTCACTAAGTATATTCAGTTTCGGGCTAGTAAGTACACTACCTGGGTGACAGCAAAAAAGAAACTTAAGACAGCTTGAAAGAAAATCAACTAGAAAAGATGAAGAGAAAACATCAACTTGGAAGAATCCTGCAGCTTTTAAAAAAGCAGTTCAAGCTCTAGCTTTGATTCAAGTCATGGCTTCCAGTACTCTAGAGGAAAGAAAGTAAGTCAAATCTGCCCAGAGCTGATTAAAATAAACAAAATACTGGAGTATGTCAACACAAATAAAAGGCTGGAAAAATAAAAGAAGCTTTAAACATTATTCAGATGAGCTGAAACGCATTTCATTTTTGAACTGCATAAATCAGAGGTCGACATGATGAAAAAGCTGGATGGGTATGAGAAAGTTCAAGAAGAGAGATTTCAAAAAATGGTATAATTAGTGGACAGAGCATGTGCGAGGTTTTTTACTGTACCAGAGAACTAGAAGGAACCGATCATATTTATTTTATGAAGGCACAAGCAACCGGACTGTTATTCTACAACATGAGCTGTTAATTCAAAGGGCACACCATATTTGGCCGTGAGAAAGCAGCCAAGACTTGCATTAGTAAAGATGCAAACCATCCAGCAGAAAGAGTTGATAATTGTGGCAAAAGGGCAAAGTATTAAAAGTTGGAGACAACAGAGTGCTTGTGGATAATGATTATTCACTGTACACCAGGCAGAAGAGAAATTTATTCTAGCAATGAGGGACTGTTGAGAGGGAGGTGTGAGATTCAAGCTGCTATATCAAGCTGTCTTCTGAATATTTTTTTTCCTGGAGGATCAGTCATTTCTGATATAAAACAGGGTACGGATACAATACATAAATTTCTCCAACAAAAAGTGAGCCATCATGCAAAAGGGGGAGCTGGTTCTCATTCTTTTAATGTTAACGCACATTGAGAGACTTTGCCAGTGATATCTTTTCCACTGTTCAAAGGAAAAATGCTTGAGAGGAGGGAGACCCACATGAGTTGACTAGAAGAATCGAGAGTACCTAGGAATTGAACCGTAGTCTGGAGCTGAGATATGAAGATGAATAAAAAAAAACAGCAACATGGAAATTACTGAATAGATGTGAAGCTGCAAAGCATCAGTCACATTTGTGAGACACAGCTGTATAAGAAAAAATGGCAAGACTGGACTTTTGTTGACTTTGTAGAGTTTGTGGGGTACTGAAAGGCATTTGCCTCATTTCATTTCATTAATGTTTGTAAGGACATGGAAGGGAGGAAAGAGAAAGGAAAAAAGTAACTGCTGTAAGTAAAGATTTCTGTTAACAGTATTTCAGTGAACTTTTCATTATATAAATTACATGTTTTACAATAAAGCTTTAATTGTTCTTGTATGTGATCGAGGAAAAAAGCATCCATTATTTTTTTCTTCTTTTTGAGTATTAAGAAATGTCTGCATTACAATGCAAAAAGAGAAAAAGGCTAGACAGAAGCATGTTTAGGTTACTAGGGTGTATTCTTGGTTTGTTGAGGTAGGAGATGGGGTGGAAAAGTATACAGATTGTAATATATGTAGAGCTGATAGGTTTTCTCTTTGTTTTGTATAGGTGAAAGTCTGGATTAAGACTCTTGGTTTAATCTAATACATTTTAAGTGGAAAGATGTAAAAAAACAGAACACTGAAATAATGAAGGTTTCCTTTGGCAATACATGTTTCAACCTGTATTCAGAAGCTGGCAGCTGTGGACTGCATTTTTTTCTCTTATGTTTCCATGGAGACATGCTGATGATAGGACAATAAAAAGCAAGCACACTGGATTCTTCAAGGCTAAAAGTTTTCTGAAAGTATGCAAGTCTTTTCACATCTGAAAAGGAAACAAAGATAAAAATAAAACAGATACCAGTTAGTGCCTGTGCTTCTACTTAGACTAATGTGTCATAACATGGATCACCTCAATTTTAGGTTAATTAAGGCGTGTGTTTGCAGCTGCTAATTAGGTTCACTTGTTCTTATCGGGGGGGGGGTTAAATTTCATTATTGAAGATGTACATAGATTTCTGTGTTTGTACTGAATTAACAGATTATGGGGGTGATCTGACTGTATGTATTTTTTGAGAGTTTTCATTAAAACAGAAACTTGTAAACTGTGACATAGGTTCCATTGATAAGAAAAAAATGTATAAAGGATTAACCTGCCAAACATTACTGGGTGTGTATCACAAAAGATGGAAATAGACATTTTCAAACTGTCGTGTATAATATGTGGGACAATGACATCTTATCATAATGGTAACACTTTCCATATGATCTTGAATGTGAATGGTCTGGCATGTATTTATATTCTACCCATAGCTGCTAATATGGAGCTTTAAAATGTTTGTGAGAAATAATCCGCTTTCAGTTGGGAGTATTTACTTATAGGTGAGACTGGAATTTGATTTAACAACAATGGGGATGTTTTTGGGGGGCCTGGAAGAGAAAGTAAAGCAAAAGAGGAAGATTTCTAAAGAAATGTATGAAAATATTTGGTATAGAATATGTGAATTCTGTAGTTGGACTTTATGTATTGTGATGCCCATGCACTGTCCCAGTAATCAAGGAGCCTCAATCTTCACCACTATCACCAGTGAGGGGCATGCACACTGGGGAAGGATAACAAGTACACATACACAGTAAAGTTCAAGCTCACTTAAGAGCACACAGAGAATACAGTCAGTCTAGGGCTGGTTTCTCCTTTTCTCTCCAGATTCCCAGTAAGACTTCCCACTGGAACAGCTATAGGGTGGAGTCCTTAGCCAGGGTTCCAAGCCAAGTCCTCCCAGCACTCCCTCTGTCCAACCAATGCTTCATGTCCCTGCCCAAGTAACTGACAAACACACACTGAGATATGATTTATATACAAACATACAGACGCACCTGGGGAAGGCTGGCACTGATACACTAGGTATGCCTCTTCTGCCCAGGCTATAAGGTAGTAATCCACTGCCAACAGAATCCCTATTTAAAAGCTCCTATAAGGCCCTTCCCAAAGGGTGACCAATTTTGCTGTGCAATAATACTGTTATCCAATTAGTATGTGTGACCAGAACCTTTAAGGCTATTGGAGTGGCTTGGACAGTATCACTAAATACATGCAAGTACTCTAGAGCTTAAATTATTTCTACACAAAACAGCCACAGTTGAAAGGTTTAAAAATATTTAATAATAAATAATAAAAACACAAGACAAATCTCCTCAATTCAACGCAGTGCTAGTCAAGAGTTCAGACACTGGAACTTTAAAACAATACTGTAGGATCATCATCTTCTTTCGGCTGTTCCCATTAGGGGTCGCTACAGCGGATCATCTGTTTCCATGTCTTCCTGTCCTCTGCATCATGCTCTTTCACACCAACCGCCTGCATGTCCTCTCTCACCACATCCATAAACCTCATCTTAGGTCTTCCTGTTTTCCTCTTACCTGGCAGCTCCATCCTTAGCATCCTTTTCCCAATATACCCAGCATCCCTCCTCAGCACGTCTAAACCAACGCAATCTCGCCTCTCTTGCTTTGTCTCCAAACTGTCCAACCTGTGCTGACGCTCTAATGTACTGATTCCTAATCCTGTCCATCTTAGTCACACCCAGTGCAAATCTTAACATCTTTAACTCTGCCACATCCAGCTCTGACTCCTGCCTTTTTGACAGTGCTACCGTCTCCAACCCATATAACATAGCTGGTCTCACTACCCTCTTGTAGACCTTCCCTTTAACTCTTATTGGTACCCGTCTGTCACAAATCACTCCTGACACTCTTCTCCACCCATTCCACCCTGCCTGTACTCTCTTCTTCACCTCTCTTTCACACTCACCATTACTCTGAACTGTTGATCCCAAGTACTTAAACTCATCCACCTTTACCAACTCTACTCCCTGCATCCTCACCATTCCTCACATTCCTCTACCCTCCCTCTCATTTACACACATATATTCTGTTTTAGCCCTGCTGACCTTCATTTCTCTCCTCTCTAAAGCATACCTCCACCTCTCCAGGGTCTCCTCCACCTGGTCCCTACTCTCACTACATATCACAATGTCATCTGCAAACATCATAGTCCACGGGGCCTCCTGTCTAATCTCATCTGTCAACCTGTCCATCACCACTGCAAATAAGAAAGGGCTCAGAGCTGATCCTTGATGTAATCCCACCTCCACCTTAAACGTATCTGTCACTCCCACCGCAGTCCTCACCAGTGTCACACTACCCTTGTACATATCCTGTACCACTCTTACATATTTCTCTGCCACTCCCTCATACAATACCACAACTCCTCTCTAGGCACCTTGTCATATGCTTTCTCTAAGTCCACAAAGACATAATGCAACTCCTTCTGACCTCCGTATTTCTCCAACAACACTCTCAGAGCAAATATTGCATCTGTAGTGCTCTTTCCTGGCATGAAACCATACTGCTGATCACTAATCATTGCCTCTCTTCTTAACCTAGCTTCCACTACTCTTTCCTATAACTTTAAGCAGTGACTGTTCAATTTTATCCCTCTGTAGTTACTGCAGCTCTGCACAGCACCCTTATTATTAAAGATAGGTACCAAAACACTTTCTCCACTCCTCAGGCATCCTCTGACTTTCCAAAATTTCATTAAACAATCTGGTTAAAAATTCCACTGCCATTTCTCCTGAGCACCTCCATGCTTCCACTGGTATGTCATCTGGGCCAACAGCCTTTCCATTCTTCATCCTCTTCATAGCTATCCTTACTTCCTCCTTGCTAATCTGCTTCACTTCCTGATTCACTATCCCCACATCATCCAACCTTCTCTCTCTCTCTCATTCTCTTCATTCATCAGCCCTTCAAAGTACTCTTTCCATCTACTCAACACACTATCCTCATTTGTGAGTATGTTTCCTTCACTGTCCTTTATCACCCTTACCTGCTGCACATCTTTCCCAGCTCTGTCCCTCTGTCTAGCCAATCGGTACAGGTCCTTTTCTCCCTCTTTAGTGTCAAATCTCTCATACAACTCTCTATATGCGTTATCCTTAGCCTTCGCCACCTCTCTCTTTGCCATGCGCCTCATCTCCTTACACTCATGTCTACTTTCTTCATCTCTTTGACAATCCCACTTCTTCTTCGCCAGCCTCTTCCTCTGTATACTCTCCTGTACTTCCTCATTCCACCACCATGTCTCCTTGTCCTCCTTCCTCTGTCCAGATGTCACACCAAGCACCTTCCTAGCAGTCTCCCTTACTGGCTCTGCTGTAGTTACTCAGCTATTCGGTAACTCTTCATTGCCTCCCAGTGCCTGTCTTACCTCTTCCCTGAACTCCACCTCACAATCACCCTTTTTTAACTTCCACCATTTAATCCTTGGCACTGCTTTCACACTCCTCCTCCGCTTCTTGATCACCAACATCATCCTGCAGACCACCATTCTATGCTGCTTAACTACACTTTCCCCAGTCACCACTTTGCAGTCTACAATCTCCTTCAGACTGGCCCTCCTACATAGGATATAATCCACCTGTGTGCATCTTCCTCCACTCTTTTACGTCACCCTATGCTCCTCCCTCTTCTTAAAATATGTATTCACCACAGCCATATCCATCCTTTTCGCAAAATCCACAATCATCTGACCTTCTGCATTCCTCTCCTTAACACCATACCTACCCATCACTTCCTCATCCCCTCTGTTCACTTCACCAACATTCCCATTGAAGTCCGCTCCAATCACTAGTCTCTCACCCTTTGGTACACTCACCACCACTTCATCCAACTCACTCCAAAATTTTTCTTTCTCATCCATCGCACACCCAACTTGTGGAGCATATGCACTAACAACATTCATCATTACACCATCAATTTCAAGCTTCATAAACATCACTCTATCAGACACTCTCTTCACCTCCAAAATACTCTTGGCATACTGTTCCGTTAGGATAACCCCTACCCTATTTCTTCTGCCATCCACACCATGATAGAACAATTTGAACCCGCCTCCTATACACTTGGTCTTACCTCCCTTCCATCTGGTCTCTTGCATGCACAATATATCAACCTTCCTTCTCTCCATCATATCAGCTAGCTCTCTCCCTATACCAGTCATACTGCCGACATTCAAAGTTCTTACCCTCAGTACTACACTCCTAACCTTCCTCCTCTCTTTCTGCCTTCAGGCATGCCTTCCCCCTCCTCTTCTTCGGCCAACAGTAGCTCAATTCTGCTGATGATGTCAGTTCTGAAGACAAATGCAAAATGATTTTCTCTTTCTCTCGGAGTTCTCTTAAATTGATGATATGTCACTGCTGACTTATTTTAGATTACATCATTTTTGACATTTCTCTGGTCCCCAGGATAACAGAAACTCAAAATTTACTTTTCTCTTTGTAATCTTGCACCTGGCCAGGAAACTACAGTGATAAAAAACTTTTTACATGTAAAATCTAGCAATTAACTCTGGTCTCAAAACAATAGAAATAATTCCTTTGTCCAGACATCCTGTCTCCGAGTTATGAGATCAGTCATAAAATGCTTTACTTTATCAGCTTTCTTCCAGCAGGGTGCACCATGGTTACATTTTTGAAGTTCAGAACATATAACACAGTTTTTCTTACATTTAGTTTTCTTACATTTGTAAAACAACCTGTGGATTATATTAATATTTACAATGACATAGAATTATCTACAAAATTCTGTCTAGCTGAGCTGGCAGCCTTTGTTTTTTCACACATATTATTCTCCAAGCTAGATTAGCAGGGCTTGAGTATAAAAGTTATATTTTACCAGAAAATGTACATTCAGTTGAAAACTTTGACACACATTAAATAGTATTTTTGATTGTGCACTAATAATTACTAAGATAAAATGCAGGGTAAGAAGTAAATGTGAGACACTGTTGCTTCCCCGCTTACCTGTTAAAAAGAAAGGAATTTAAGTAATGGGTAGTGGAAATTGTTTGGGAGTTATTGGGGAAGATATAAAGTACTCCAGAAGTTATAGCTTGTGGTGAGAGAAAATGAAAGTGGAGTTTAAAAATAGGATAGATGTAAAAGAGATATATGGTTAAGAAGTTACAAGAATTCTTTGGAGGGAATGGCAAAGGTTAAAGTATTACAGAATAAGGGGAATCTCACAGAACAAGAAAAGGAGTGATTTGCAGAGTGCTGAAGATCAACAACACCAGAATTACAGTATATAGACAGCAACCAACTGCCCGCTAGGTTTATAGTTAACAGCGGAAAGAGCACGGTTCGGACTGGTTAAAAACTTTAATAATAAAACATCTCAATAAAAACAACGTGGTTAAGCGCTTTCATCTGCGCAAAATGCAGACTTCATCAGAAACTTGATCTGATGAAGTCTGCATTTTGCACAGATGAAGGCGCTTAACCGAGTTGTTTTTATTGAGATGTTTTATTATTAAAGTTTTTAACCAGTCCGAGCTGTGTTCTTTCCGCTGTTAACTATAAACCTAGCGGACGGTGGGTTGCCGTCTTTATACTATAATTAGAGTGCTGAAGAGAAATTGAGAGTACTCGGGGGGGGGGGGGTGATATGCATACATTTAGAAAGTATGCTGTTAAGCAACTGCTTTTTGACAACTCCAGAGCACAAAAACAACAAAAATTAGAAAGGGTTGTTGCCAAACTTAAGAGCCTATAACAAAAATAACCAGAGATCCTGTAGAGATGGTACGAATATTTTGGAAATGTTATAAAAATGTAATCCGAGAAGTGGGGAAATCCATAAGTATTTCCATTTGTGCTTTTTCTTGAAGACTTAAATATGTCAAGGTTAGAGATAGAATGAGGCTCAACAGTTAACAATTTAGAAAGGAGGAAATGAGATAAAAATGGTGATGAATATCCAGTCTGCTAGAAAGTTTCCAAGATTAGATGGTATTCTCTTGTAATTTAGAAGCTAGGAGTGAAGAAAGTGATAAAGATGTGGAAGGTTTTTGTGTAACTGTATTTTAAAAGGAGAGGAAGCAGCAACATGTTGGAAAAAGCTATAGTGGCTGTAATACCTAAAGACTGTAAAGACTCGTCAGATCTAGCTTTATATAGACTGATTTCATTTTAAGCCATGATTATGAAGTTTCTCTAATGACTGAATGAAAGGCAGAGGTGTTGATATAGATCAATGTGGTTTTGTGGAGAGGAGTCAAACATTTGACATCATTAATAGAACAATGATGATCCATAAGGAAGCAGAATGTAAGAAAGTACCACTGCCGGTGGTAGGTCTTAATGCACGGAAAGCATTTGACAAAGTAAGCTGGGATTTTATGAATAGGGCAATGTAAGCATTTGCATTTCCTGATACAATAGCATTGTCAATTAGGAGGATATATGAGGGATCGGAGATAAAACTCAATGTGGGAGGGTACCTCTCTGATAAGTTGTGCCTGAACAGAGGAATTAGGTAGGAGTGTCCTCTTTCCCCTTTGTTTTATATTTAGAACAATTGAAAATGAAAATAAGGGACTCAGAAATTCAAGGATGTAATTGGTGTTGTGTTCTGGAAAAGTTGGCTTTATTTGCAGGTGGTATTATTTTGTTCCTGAAAAAAACAGAAAAGGGGGTCCCTGGCATGGGTCAGGGTAGGCCAGGTCGTAAACCCACTTATCACTGGTAACTACCCATGCCCATTTTTGGAGACATTAGCCAACATTACCGAATCACCTAGAGCCATATTTTACACTGTCTAGTGGCTAGCCCTGCCATGGCACGCACTCTGTGATCTGTGTTCTCATATCTTGAGGATACTGAGCACCACAGTATATGCCCAAATTAGTTAGTCTGTACAACTCTTTCCCCTAAAGGGCACCATGTAGAGTCTGTGCTGCTGCCCACAGCTCCATTCATTGGTGAGTTTGAGATGGAAACAGCATGTTTTTCAGACATGGAAGAAACCCCATGGAGACACAGGGAGAACTTGCAAACTCCAAACAGGGATTGATCGGAGGTCAGGATCGAACCTTGTGCATGGGAGGTGAAGACCTTAAACACTAAGCCATCTGCTCAGATAAGACGGTGTTAATGGCAGCAAATTGGGGAAATCAGAAGAAGCTGAGAATAGAGATAGAAGGGAAGATAGTGGAACAGGTAAAAAGCTTCAAGTATCTGGGAGGGGTAGTTGAGGAGAAGGAGGTTGAAGCTAGAATCAGAGGGGCTGTAAGCCAACTGGTATAGAGTATCAGGCTTAGTCTATGACATAAGAATGCCAAAGAAGCTGAAAAGTAAGGTATACAAGACAGTGGTGCAACCAGTGTATTGTATGGTATAGAAACCTGGGCAGTAAAGGCAGAACAGTTGAAGAAGCTAGAGGTGATGGAAATGAAGTGCCTGAGAAAGGTGGTGGGATGTACACTGTGGGACAGATGAAGAAATGACATGTGAACAGAAGCCAAAGTAGCTCCAGTTGCAGAAAAGATCAAAGAGAACAGATTATGGTGGTTTGGGCACATGTGTAGAAAACCAGCAGACAATCTGGTGAAGATGATGTGGGACAGACAGGAAGAAGTTACGAGGAAGTGAGGACATCCAACAAAGAGGTGGATGGATTGTGTGAAAGATCATCTGCGACAGTCAGGCATGAGTGTTGAAGAAGGCAGGAGTGTGGCACTGAATCGAGAGAGTTGGCGACAGTTAACACGATACCCCAACCCCATGTAGAAAAAATGGGAAAAAGGGGGCTGATGATGATGAAGAAAACCAGAAAAGGACATCTCAGTGTTATGGGACATTCTGAGACTGTTCCGTTTTTTGGGGGGATGTAAAATTAATGAAGATAAAACAAAGGCTAGAGCTGTAAACTATGTACCCACACATGAACTGGTTCAGCAATACCAGTACTTATGGGAACATCATAAAATAAAGTATTTAGGAGTAAGAGTTAAAAGGGATTCTGTTGTGGCAGCTAAAGGTATGGGGGAAGAGACTAAACAAAAGATAATACAAAAACTGAGAAACTGTAAGCCCTATCTTATGAATATGGATTGCAAGACACAAGCAGTAAAATGTTTTTAGTCCCTTTAGTTATGTACATAAGTTAGGCATATTTTTAGGGTCTATATTACCAAATCGAAGTAACTGGAACACTAATACTGTTTCATCGACACATATGTGTAAAACTCACAGGTAACCAAATGGCTAGATCACTGATTTTTTTCCCTAGGGAAAAAATTGGATGGCCGTCACTGTGAATTTGCCCTTTTCCATATTGTAGTGCGATCTCGGAGTTAGTATATTTAGTTAGAGGTGTGGAGTGGGCACAGCCCCCCCCCACTTTATAATTGTACTGGGGTGTTGTGTGTAGTTTGTCTACTGATTTTTTTTCTCTAGGAAAAAAATTGGTGATGTGGCCGTTTGGTTACCTGTGAGTTCGATACATATGTGTCGATGAAACGGTATTCGCATTTCAGTTGCATCGATTTGCTAATATAGACCCTATTTTTATCAACCAGTAGAACAAGGAAGTTTAAGATTATCTGATTTGATGGGATAGTTTAGAGCTACACAGCTAAGGCTGTTATTCACAACACAAACAGAAAGTTACAATTCAAAGTAGAAAGAGATGATGATGAAATAATTCAAGAAATAAGGAAAGAGTGGTATTTTGGATGCAGATCCCTGGTGAGTATAACAGTCGTACAGAATATTATATTCATAAAGTAGCAGAAAGTATACCAAGAACTAAGCCAGCACAAGAATGAGAAAGGAGATTCTGCTGATAGGGATGTCTGCAATTAGGAGTGTAGAGAATAGGCAGGAGGGGGCTGGAATTTACTGGAAAGAAGCTGACAAAGGTACGAGGAACAAATAGAGAGGAAAAGGTAACTGAATTGGAAGAGGCAAGACGACCTTTGGACTACAGATTAGAGATTGCTGTCCGTATCGAGGATTGATATCGGAGTATAGGCAAAGAGAAAGGGATAGGGGAATCCTAAATGAAAGACCTGCAGTAGCTGAGTTTTTAGTTAACTGTAGAACAGAAGCTGCTGTTGAAAAAAGGATAATTAGTAAGGCATATTGAACACTGCACACAATAGGAATTAATCAAGGGAAGTCAGAAAAGATTGGGAAGAGAGATTAGATAAGCAATTCGCAAAGAAACAATGGGAGGACATGTACGACTCCCAAATATGCAACAAAATCTGGAAGATTTAGAATTATTGCTTGCAAGTGTTTACATAGGTACTTAAATACCCGAAGCAGACTCCAAAGATTTTTTTTCCAGGTAGATGGCAAATGTTGGAGGTCTAATGAGGAACAAAGGGGTACCTGGGAACATACGTTTTGGGAGTGTAATAAGTTAACAGACTTTAAAAATTCCCTGCAGAGTACTCTGTCAGGAATATTGGGTGAGCAAGTAAGTGTAACTAAGGATTTCTTTTTTGAGCTGGGATACATGTATCTTCATGGTATTTGTAATACTTTGCTGAGTACTGCTTTCCTTAAATTGAAATACTGAACTGTGTATTGTAATCCAGTCTTTATAATAAGAAAAGTAATGCTGTACTAGTTAAGTTGTCTCACCTTGGACAGAAACCAACCCTAGTAGTCTGATTTTTATTGTGTAAAGTGGTTGTAGATGACATTAGAATCAATGTTCAGAGGGGTTTATATGGTGCCATGAAATATAGGTTTGGACCCTGACTTGCATCCTGGATGGACCCTGACTGTACCTTGTATGGCCCAGATTTAATTAGCAACTGAACTGCTGGACAAGTCAAAAAATGAAGGATAGGACTGACTTGCTAATGCTGGCTTCCCCATTCCAAGAAGGAAGCATTTGTTTAATCCTGCTGCAGAAGTCTCCTTTTGGGGAAGGTCTGCAAGTATGTTTCATAAGCTTGTGGGCGTGGTAAAGTGATCCTGTCAAAGAGTGCATGCACTCCAGCCAGCATTGTGGGCAAAATACAGGAACTCCAAAGCATGATCTATGTGGACAGGCTGAAAGCCATGTCACTTTACACTGTCTTATAGGCTGCTGAGAAGTGACTTGTGCCCAGCCTACAGGGTAATCACTGACCATGCTGTAATGGAAATGCTGCACATCTGCAAGTCAAATGGCACAGTAGTCACTCACTCTAGGAATCTCAACCTAGCCTGTGACATTAACAGAACATGCTGGAGAGACAGATATGTCTCCCAGAGACTGACGTTTCTCTGGAATAGACTTCCTAGTCACATAAAACAGAGCTCCTGACTGACCCTATTCAGACGTAACCTAGATAATTGGATGGGAGACCGCAGATTCACCCCTGGGGTGGCACTCATGCCCCTGATAGGGTTAGCTGGTGTTTATCACAGACCCACTTTGTTCATAATTTTTTTCTGCGAACTACCAAAAAGAAGAAATGGGGATAATTGGGATTAACATGGCTAGGCTTGTAAAGGCTGTAGGGCTGCTAGCCTAGTTACCTCCTATGAACCTATGGAGAAGCATGTATTTACACATGACCTACATACTGTGTTATGTTTTCCTGCCAACAGGAGGATGGCATTGTTAGCATTTGCAACCACTAGTGCCCCCCGGCAGTATAGTGGCTTGAGTACCCTGGTTGTACCCTCTTCTTCCCTGGTGCCATTTGTTGTGGAGTTGGGAGAAAAGGAACAGGCTCATTAGCTGAAGCAAAGCTTGGTGGTTTTAATGGTTGGTAGGGCCCAAGAGAAAAGTATGCAAGATATTTCAGGTTGAGCTTGTTGCAGTATTTGATCCTTAAAACTAAAAACTTGATCTGTTCCGTAGTTATTCTTTTTTCCCCTTACTAAACAGGCATATGTAACGATAATATTTAGCATCCTGCCCTGCTTTGTTTTTGTCCTCATGTTGCACCATAAAACATTTGCCAAGGAACTGCTTTGTGGTGTCTCCTAGATGACCAAACTTTTTTTGTGATATACAAAAATGAGACCACAATAAATCATTTCAAAACTTTTCCCACCTCTAATGTGACCTATAACCTGTACAATCCAATTGAAAAATAAACAAACCTGTTGGGGGAATAAATATAAAAAATGTCCAATAAACTGGTTGCATAAATGTGCACACCCTTAAACTAATACTTTGGTGAAGCACCTTTTGATTTAATTATAGCATTCATTCTTCTTGAGTACACACCTGTCATCAATTAAAGAGACTCTGATGAACCACAAATAAAATTCAGCTGTCCTGGTAGGATTTTCCTGACATTTACTCAGTTGCCTGCTACAGCAAAAGCCATGGTTCGCAGAGAGCTTACAAAGCATCAAAGGGATCTCATTGTTGAAAGGTATCAGTCAGGAGAAGGGTACAAAAAAATTTCCACACCATTGGATATACCATAGTACACAGTGAAGACAGTCATCAAAAAGTGGTGAAAATATGAGACAACGGTGACATTGCAAAAACTGGATGTCCTTCAAAATTGATGAAAAGACAAAAAGTGGTCAGGGAGGCTGCCAAGAGACCTACAGCAGTACTGAAGGGGCTGCAGGAATTTCTGGCATGTACTGGTTGTGTACTACATGTGACAACAATCTCCCATATTCTCCATATGTCTGGGCTATGGGGTAGGGTCGCAAGATGGAAGCCTTTTCTTACACAGAAAACCATCCAGGCCTGGCTAAAATTTGCAAAACAATACATCAAGTCTCCCAAAAGCATGTGGGAAAATGTGTTATGGTCTGATGAGACCAAGGTTGAACTTTCTGGCTACAATTCCAAAAGGTAACTGTGGCTCAAAAACAACCCTTTGCATCGCCAAAAGAACACCATCCCCACTGTGAAGCATTGTGGTGGCAGTATAATGCTTTGGGGTTGCTTTTCTTCAGCTGGAACTAGGGCTTTAGTCAAGGTAGAGGGAAGTATGAACAGTTCCAAATACCTTAGTAAAATTTAAGGCATTGAAGGCTGAGAGTAAAAACACTTTAATATACAAAAGTACGAAAACAAAAGTAGGTTAGCACTTTCACTGTTACCCACTTCTTCAGACCTTAATAAAACTGAACAAATGTTAAAAGCTTAAATACTATAAACATCCAATAAAAACAGATTTTAATTAATGAGGCAAACCTCTTTTTTTCAAAAGAGGTTTTAAAGAGACAGCACTGTTCAAAACCGGTGGAGCATACGCTTTAAAATCAACAATCCACCTCAACTCAATATATTCTGTCTCATTATATAAATCACCTTCACTTAAGCTGTCATTTACTTTATGTAGAACCAAAAATTTAAAACTATGATTGACCTCAACTTCAGACACATGCTTGGCTAGTGCATTAGTCATTTTGTTGTTACGTATATCATTCAGGTGCTTTAGCACTCTCTCCTTAAGCATACAATTAGTCTTACCTGTGTAAAAACAATCACATAGGTTACACTTAGTATATAGCCGTATATACTATATTTTTGGTAGAGCAATCTGCATAGAAGAAAAACTCTATGGGTTTCAAATTCACAGGGTGTATAACCGTACAAGTTGACCAAATATTGCAGCAGGCTTTACAATTCCTGCATGCATGTGTACCCTTACGTTCCGAAGTGAACTGCCCGTATGACCTACTGTGCTTATAGCCCAAATGTTGTTTTAGATTCTTAGTATTCTTGAAACTAAATTTAGGAGCAGGTTCTATAACTCTATCTTGGGATCCGTCAGTAGAATAGGCTAGTTCCTTTTAACAGTCTCACAGATCCTATTGACTTCACCAAAATATGTTAAACACATCCTGTTTACTACCTTAATATCTACGGCCTTTCTATTCTCTGGAGCTACAGAACACGTGTCCGAAAAAAAATGGGTTTATTTTATTCCACTCTAACATATTGACTTCCTCTATTCTTTCTATTTCCCAAATGTTATAGCCCCTGCTCACAAGATCTGTACATAATGCATCAAGGGCCTCATTTAAAGATTTTGGGTGTGTATGCAGTCTCATACACCTGAGTACCGGATTCTTTACCACATTCGTAGTAATGTACCTGAGGTGCATGCTAGAACAATGCAATATGTTGGTCTTTCTGCATGATTTCTTATACAACTTAGTGGGCAAACTGCCAAACATGTTCTTACTGACAGTTATATCTAAAAAGTTAATAGTCTCTAGGGAATAGTGCAAGGAAAATGACAAATAGGTGGTGGTACTCCCCAAGTAACACACAAATCAGTTTAGCTCTTCCTCATTCCCATGCGAGATGAAAAATATGTCATCCACAAAACATTTGTAAAAGGTGACATATAACCTAAATATGTCACTACTGAAAACAAACTATTTTTCCCAGTTGTCAAGAACTATGTTTGCACACGCTGTGCTCATAGCCACTCCTACTATTTGGAGAAAGCATTCAGACTCAAAAATGAATACATTATTTTCCAAGATCAAATCTAATATGGCACAGATCATATTGATCTTGGAACTGGAAAAGTTACTTTCTTTGGTTAGAAATTGCCGCACATTCTCAACTCCATCTACATTGGGGATGACTGTAAATAATGAATTCACATCCAAAGTCACAAAATACACCTTCCTAATTTCCTTCTCACCCCTACACCTAGCCCATGTGTATAATTGTTCCAAAAACTGCTTGCTATCCCTTAAAACAGTCTCCACTGTATCCAAAATGCTTCTAAGCTGCTTTTCTACATATATGGACATAGACTGTGTGAGCCACCCTCTTCCTGATATAATGGGTTGAAAGGGAGGATTTATTGGATCCTTGTGCACTTTGGGCAAACCATATATCACTGATATGGTAGGATGTTGAGCAGAGAAGTATGTATATAAGGAGTAATCTATTTGATCTGTCATAAGCAGGTCATACATATAGAAATTCATTCTATTAATAATGCCATTCACCTGATACTTATGCAAAATAACATATACTGTGTTAACATATAGCATCTCATGCATTTTTTCAAATAATCTAAGTTTTCAAAAACAACAATCCCACCACCTTTGTCTGCTTGTCTAATAACCAAGTGTTCAGCCCTAGTCAACATATTTAATGCTTCACATTCCTTAGCTGACAAATTGAAAAATCCAGCCTTACATTTCTCATTAAATGATTTCCTTAAATCATCCTCCCAAATCTTAATAAATGCTTCCATAGCTGGAGAGTTGTCTGGAGTAAAAACACTGTTTCATGAAACTACGAGCATTCTGCATTTCTTTGTCTCCATCCAAAATAAAACAGTTTTTAACATAATATTTCTAGCAAATACTTTCAAATCTAAAATTGTCTCAACAAGGTCCATCTTAGTGGCAGGAACAAATGAGAGACCTTTATTCAATACAGATAACTGCTCACTTGTAAGTGCAATAGATGACAAACTGAACACCAAACTATCTATTTCTGATTGCGTGTTTGCGAACCCTTGATCTGAATTGGAGGGTCAGACTGCAGCCGTCCCCTCTTACTGCGACTGCGTGACCTCCTTATCTGTTTTTCCTGCCTGATAGGGAGCACTTTCTCCAAAAAAAACAGCCGAATGACTAGCATTATTACTACCTTGATCAGTTGTTATACTAGAATCATTATTAACTTTAATCATAGTTAAAACTTTAGGTCTTACCACCGGATTATTACTAATTGCTGTTAAACACTCTCTAATTCACGATTTAAATTAGTCAAGGTAGATTCCCCTGTAGGACTATTACTGTTATCAGTATTTACAATAGGTAACACAGTTACATCCAATAAGCAAACATCCTCAGAATTTGTATTAGAAGATAACCCCCCATTACTAGTAGCATTGACATCAGTATTTACATTATTTCCATCAGTCACAACATTTTCATTGTCACTACTTACAGTCTTATTGCTAGTTAGTCCATCTATGCCATTAGCACCAGAACACTGATTATGTTCTGTTGGCTCTGTTAATCTCTGACTCGAACACTGTCTTTTTGAACATATCAGGGCAAGATAATCATGTTGTGTGTCTGACATATTCAGAGATGTAGCCACTGGCATAGTCATGACTGTACTACGAACTCCACTAGGATTTCCCCTCTGGAAGTCATTGTTAGTAGAGTTAACACATCCCGGTGAACATCGTTCCATTACCCATCCATTAGTAGTAACATCAGGGGCCCTGGCAGCCGTACGTCGTTCTGTCACTGAAGAACCTCCTGGCAATCTTATTGGTTGAATGCTTCTAGGCCAGGAAAAGACATTACCATCACAAAAGTTAGCATAGTCTCTCCGGAGCTTCTTAGTTTTCTTCTATTCAAGTTTTCTTTCATAGAGTGAGATGTTAAGTAGTAACTCATCCATAAGTTGATCAAACACCTCACCCTTAAAAGAGCCAGTTAAATAGAGCGTCATCTTGTTAATGTCCTTGATCAGAGTCTTCCTCCAGTCGGAAGAAATCATTTAATAATACCATATAGTCAAGACTCGGCTGTAAGTTCAAAATCTGCCCTCTTTTTAATAGTTCCACGAAGCTGTCACCATAAGATGGCATTTTTAGTACTCGGAGTCCTCTTGGAACTATCTTGTGAAAGATAGCAGCCTCAAAGTGATAGCGTTACCATAACAAATGCTTGTGCTTAAACATTTTATCTTCAAGATCCTTCAGTGTCTTTTTAAACACAGACAGCTCATTAAGGTCAACATTAGTAGCTGCAATATCCTGTTCACTAAAAGATACACAAATGAGAGGCTTTGCAATAGATACAGGCATAGATGTAGTCACATCAGCTGGTAGTCCATTCTTCCTCGATCGGGGTAGAATTCAACATCAAAGCAATACTCTCAGCCATGGTTACCACTAAACAGACAAAATCGAACAATAAAAAACAGTAGAATGTAGTGGAACCAGACAAACCCAAAAAATTAAATCCTTAGTAAAAAAATAAGGTGTCAAAGGCTGAGAGTAAAAACACTGTAATATACAAAAGTAAGAAAACAAAAGTGGGTTAGCGCTTTCACGGTTATATTCGTATTCATATTCTGGTGAAGTCAGTAGGATCTGTGAGATTGTTAAAAAGGAACTGGCGTATTCTACTGACGGATCCTAAGATAAGTAGAGTTGTAGAAACTGTTCCTAAATTTAGTTTCAAGAATAGTAAGAATCTAAAACAACGTTTGTGCTATAAGCACAGTAGGTCATACGGGCAGTTCACTTCGGAACGTAAGGGTACACATGCATGCAGGAATTGTAAAGCCTGCTGCAATATTTGGTCAACATGTATGGTTATACACCCTGTGAATTTGAAACCCATAGAGTTTTTCTCATTCTCATTTTTTTATATCAAAAAAACCTGGCATTTTAACAGGGGTGTGTATACTTTTTATATCCACTGTATATACATACACGCTCACACACATCTTGAAACTGGGACGCACACCACCTATGACTCTCTTGAAGATACTAGTATGTCTGTAATGGCATTAAATAATAAAAAAAAGTGTTGTCAGTATTGCAAATGTGATGGCATTGATTTATTTGCTTCTATTAGGGACTTGATGTTTAGAAGACTTCTTTTTGTGCTTTTATTTTCCTGAGTCACATCTGAAAACAAGGTCTAAGGCTCAAGGTCTAAGGCTCAGAGCACCTGCTGGGTTATCAAATGTAAGTCATTTGTCCTTTCATGTAGTACCTGTCATTTGAGAACTGGCCTTAACGTGACTGTGATGCATATGTGCTCTGGTGTTGCAGAGAGGGGAAGTATGAGTTAGCTTCTTGATGTCTGTATGCCTTGTAGTCTGTAGTTGGGTGCTCCACTTTTCCTCATATATAAGTTCACCGGGAGGTATGCCCCCAGGTTGTTGTCAGCTCCTTTAATTTTCACCTGTTTTATGAAGAAGGTTGTCATATGAGAAGCTTTCTAGAGCACACACAGACCAAGCCCCTTATGCTGATATGGCCTTTATGGGGGTCTCATTTGCCTTCTTTCCAAGCTTATCAAGACACAGGAATGTCAGTTTGAGATTAACAACCAGCAGTTTTTGGAAATGTATCCGTAGCTTTCTGTTTTAAAATTTAAGTTCTGGTTGACGTAACATCTGCTGCTTTATTTGAACCTCTACCTACTCTGTTTTGTTAAATTAAAGCTGTTTTGATTTACTTACTGTGTGTTTTCTTTTTATCATCCCATTAAACATAGCTGGCTTTAATCACCAGCGAACCCTGTGTTTGCGACCACAGCAAGTCACCCTTCTTAATATTTTGTAACATGTTTGTCACACCAATAAAACAGAGTACAGCTATTTTACGTACTTAATAAACCAGTTTGGTAATAACTCTTAATTTACAACTACGCTCACATTCAAAGATATCTCTGGTTATAGTTAGTGTTTTATCAAATAACAGGCTTCACAATTCCATAAATATTTTACCACTGACATAGTGCCCCTGGCTTAGTTAAATCCTGCTGGTGGACATTCTGTCCACTAAAACAACATAGCTAGCTTTAGGTACCTGCAGTACTGGTGTGTATGGTATGGGGTTTGCTTAATCATACTTAATTGTGACAGGACCCCACAAAAGCTGAGGAGAAAAAATGCATTAAATTCCTGATTATGCTCTAACCTGAACAGGGCTCTGGTATGGCCCTGTTAGGATAAACCTGATAATGAACATGAGCAAGGTAAGCACTAGAGAGATCAGCAGCCCACAGTGACTGATCTCAGTGCAAACTTTGGATTTTAAGAGTTGATGCTTCCAATATTCAGGGGTGGCTTTCTCTTTCAGGGAGTTTTATAAATACTAGCACAACACCAGATACTATAACTATCAACTTCTTTGCTGAAGAATTCAGTGCAGTACCAAAATCATAGAGAATAAAGGCTCAAAACCAGGAGCACATTTTAAATGTTATACTGATTCACTTAAAACGTTAGTAGAATAACACCCTTTGCATTTTTTAGACAATAAGAAGTATAAAACTGTTATATCTGGATTTATTGACCATTTGTAATCCTGAATGATTTATCAGCAAATCAAACTTTTTTCAAAGGACAGACCAAAATTAGGGAATATGTGTGAAATTGGGGACAGTGACAGTTGTACATTACTCCTTGATAGGTAACTAAGTGACTTAACTGCTGCTGCTGTCTGACTGCTGAACAGTCACTGATCTGGTGTGGCAGTACCAGTGTTGCACAATGTATTGCTATTTGCTGAAATAAGTACAAAATTAGTACTGCTATGGCTTGTGTGTGTGTGTAAAAAAATATCATTGACTTTTATCTGTGCACACACCCAATAATGCCAGGGCACATACATTATTCTTCTGGGTATCAGTAAAAAATGCAGCTAACTAACATTCAGACACTTGGATCTTCTAGGAGTCTGGTGGCCCTCACTCCCAGACTGTATAAATGGATGCAGGGAGCTCTCTTAATCATCCTTGACTGTGCGGGGGCCTCACAAAAACTGTAACTAGTTAGAAAAAATTAGAAGAAAAAAATGCATTAATTTTTTGATTACTCACTTAAACCAGAACGGGGATGTGATATGACCCTGTTAGGATAAAGCTGATAATGGCTTCTGCTCTCATCAACACCAATTCTAAAACCAGCTCTGATCAGATGCGTGTGTACAGAAACCTGCTGTAGGTTTTGGGGGGCTGGGGATTGTGTGGTTATTACGTTAATTTTCATCACAGCCAAACCTTTGTATTGTGCCCAGGAGGTCATTATACCTTGTGTTAGGGCTGAGGACAGTGTGGTCATGGTTTCTTTTCCTTGTCTCAAAGATCTCAGAGGTGTACAAATGAGGTTACTATAGTGTATGTAGTACTGTCTAGGAACAGCAAAGGAGAACGCATTACTGTAATTATTATTTTTTCACTTTCCTCAGAGTCCCACATCAGGCGTATATAAAAGTGGTTGGCTTTGGAGGTTAGGGATGTGGAGTGAGGAGGCATACCATGTATATGCATGTCAGCAGTCACTTGAAATACATGACTGCTTCAGTTTGAACCTTTGCTTCATGCATAGGCAGTGACTGTCTTTTTGCGGGGTGTTAGGGAGGCAGGCTGTATTTCCAGGTAGGACTTGAATATCCTCTCAACAACTGGCTCATTAGTTTGTGAGCTACTATTTTGTCAGCTTTGAACATTAAGCTTGGGTACAACTTATGTCTTTCTTGAAAGAAAAAAAATAAGACTCACATGTTTTTCTTAGTCATTTTTGTTTAGGCCACAGATGAATTAAAAGGCTGAGAGAATGTTCATAAAAATGCATCCCAGAGCACCTATAACCCTATGGCTTCTTGGGCCGTGGCTTATTTGGGTTATTTCTTAAATGGTCATTACTCTGCTTTCTTGGCCCGGAAAGGTGTGTTGAAAGGATGGAAGAAAAACTAAAACTGAACAGCAATATAGAATATCTCTCCTTAATCATAAGTTGTGATCAAGCCATCTTTGGATAGAAATGTTGTGTAAAAAGGAACAAAAACTTTAAAATGCAAATCAGAGCATAATGAAAGTTATGGCCTATTGAAAAAGCTGAAGAGTAAAGCAAAATGTGAGAAAAGCAAGAAAAAATTAATGTGCTTGGTACGAGGAGCCCAAAAGTGTGTTTGTGGCTGTGGCTAAAACATTAGGCCAGGTCCACTATTTCACCTAAGTCCAGATCTGTACATAGATTTGCTGTAATGTATCCCTGTTGCAGCTAAATGCCAGTAACTATAAATGTACCTTTGTGAGATGGGCACACGTAATGTGGTACATAGTCCTGTTTTAATACAAGGGCGTTGTAGCTACAGATCAGTGTTTGAGTACTACACCTAAAACTTTATAGCATGAGCCAAGAGGTTGCTTAGGAGTGATGGCAGTGACAGGGTGATGCTTAGAGTGAAAGTAACTAGGGGGGCCCTAAAATGCCAACAGCAGCCTTGCCATTAGATATTTTTCTCAAGGAGACTCTTGCATTCTCCTGAACTTTGTAACTCTTAAAAGGAGCTAAAAGTATGCAGTTTAATTAAGCATGTGACTATAGAAGTTTTAAGAGTTTAGACAGCATCTTTGACTGAATGAATATTTATTCTTGGCTTCCTGTAAATTTCTAATGACAATCATTTCTCCGGAATCACTTCAACTCTGAAGTCCTGGAGCAGGAAGAGTATTACAATACAGCTCATTCAGTGGAAGACTTCTAAACTGCTGTGACCTTTAGTAACTACAGGAAACTGTCAACAAAATTAATGCCGAGTTTTATTAAATGGCATGTCTGTGAGAAGTGTAAATTAACTAGTCCGAAGGCAAGGACTGTAGACCCTATTGGTTTCTGAAGCAAAAAGGGCAGTCGGACTAAAACGAGACAGAAAGTGTACGTTGTAGTATTACAGAAGGTTCTGTACAAATGAACTGAATTGTTAACCAGGTCATAGGAAGTTATGACATAGTGACAATAAAAATGAATTCTTACCCTGATGATGTCTTGCCAGTCTGGGGCTTAAGTGTATTAAATTGAGTCAGATTTACCATTAATCACAATATATCCCATAGTATCTCTCACTGCATGCCCTTACATAGAAATGAACTCGGGGCAGCCTTTATTCTTTTTGCCATACATGATGCCTTCATTTAGGAGATAGCTGAATTAACTTTGGTTAAAGCACAGTTATTTTTCACTCATTTCTTTCAGCGGAACTCATGAAATTTGTACTCTGACTTCCAATAGTTGTGTAGTGAACTTTTTAACAAAATTAAGTTGTATCCTCACAGTTCAAGCTAGTAGTCATACTTCCAGAACCATAAATATTACTAATGGTCATATTTGTAGAACCTTAAGTATTTCTAAATGAGTGTAAATGGTAAACTGTTTAGCACAGACTAATCTTTGCAGTGCTTGCATTCATTAGATTCTAGGTGTTAAAGTTGATTTAAGTTTTAATAATTTTGCAGTGTTTTTGTAAACCACTTTATCTCTGCAATCATTCAAGCTGCACATGTCTGTCTGAGTTTTCATATTAGGCAAAGCAGTCCTTTCTGTGTTGTGTGATTTTATTTATATGTCATGACATTAGAAAAGAGGTGTAGGTCTATACACATTAATAGAAAAGAAAACAAACCATGCTGACATTTTATTATTTTATGCAGTGTACATTTAGACAGCCGTGGTTGTACAGCAGTAGCGTTGTCGCCTCACAGCAAGAGGTTCTCCGTTCGATTCTCGGCTGGAGCGCCTTCTATGTGGAGTATGCATGTCCTCCTTGCGGTCAAGTGGTGTTCGAAAGACATGCGTGAATGCCTTTGTTGAAGGTTGGGCGTCGAGCTGGCACCGTGAAAATCTTCTGTCAATCATTAGTGGACCGGAGTTCTGCTGTGGTGACCCCTAAAAGCCAAAGGAACAACATTCACTCCAACATTACATAAATTGCTCAATCCCTACCTCTGCTCTTCATATTGATCATAATCATATTGAGCGTAAGTGGCCTTAGCTAAACAGGTTATATCCTGCCAAAGATAACAGCTGGCCAGCTTCCAAAGCTTCACGACATCTTCCATGTGCCCAAACTGTCTGGCAGCTCAAGCAGAGCTGACTAAAAGACAAGTTTGGGTGCGTAACCCTTCAGAGCTTTGCTACCACCGAAAAGTACGCTCCTTTAAGGCTTTTGAGGATTGATGGTCAACTTGTGTTTTTCTTTACTGGGCTGCCAAGTTCCCTTTAGGGAAAAAACTTCCATGTTCTTAAAAATTTTGTTGGGTGTTTTACTTTCCTCTTCAGGACAGTTATTTTAACTCATTTAATCCAGAACAGCAAGAGGCTAATTAACACCTTTGCTTCCTGAGTGCTTTACTGCAAAATCCTCTACTGAAAACACACTTCATTAGATTTAAAATATCTAATAAATGTTGAGTTATAAAAAAATGTAAAATATGAAATTACTTTGGACAATAGGCTATGCACAGTGTTAGGATCAAAGATCTGTTTGCAGATGTTGATTTCATATTGCAGATTTATGAAAGAAAAATTCTATTTTGTTTGCCAAAAATACTAGTGTTACAATAAAGCAAAAGGTTGCAGCTCTGCAAGTGTGCAAGACAGATTTAAGATATTGCTGACAGAATTGCTTACCTATTCAAGAACTTTCCACTGATGTATGACAACTGGAGGGGGGGATAGCATATTGCTGCATTATGGTATTGCTAAATCTATGTAAATTATGCAAATTAACGCACAGTAATTCAAAACAATGTAATCTACAAAACCGTTTGTGTTAGATGGCAAGTATCCTGAAGATGCACATTCAAAAGGCCATTTAGTAGCAGTGTTGTGTACCTTAATGTTTTCATTTGTAGGTCACAAGTTTTTATGAAATTAGTAGTTATATAAAAATATAGGTAATAGTCACAACTGCTTTACCAAAAGAGCATTTCTATCTTAGAATGTCTATTCCACAAAAACGTTAAGCGCTTCCTTTTTAGAAATAATAGAATCACCAGTCCTTTATTTAGACATATTCAATGAAATAATAGACATAAGTTTAAGTTCATGGTGGTCCAACATATACAAAAGGATTTACAGGGAAGAATCTTGGATAATACACCTTGACATTATGGAATTAAAATGGCAACTATGTCTAAATGCTTCCCAGTATCCTGGCATTAATGAAATGGTATCTATTGCTTGTGTTTTAAAGTTGAGTCATATATTAGGCTTGACATTTTAAATGATTTATACATGATAAATTTACAAGTGCATAATTTAATGTCAATTTTAAACATTCTTTTTCATATTTCATTATTTATATTATTGTACATTACATTTTAATTTTTGAACTGTTCCTTTATTTTAATTCATTCCTTCTAGTGCGTGAATCAGATGTTTTTAATTCAAGTAACCATTTAATTATGCAATTATGTAATTGGGGTGGAGTATAAAAGAGGCTGGATTTTTGTATCAGTTTGTTCTGAGGAAGACTCCTTACTAGGGAAGAAAGCGCTTAACGTTTTTGTGGAATAAACTTTTGAAGCATTTGCGGTTTAGGTGGTTCTTTCTCTTGTTGGTACAATTTATTTGGTTCAGTGTTTGCAGTTAGTGGTTTATCTTAGAATGCCTTCATATTATCCACCATGTTTTAATGTAATTTTTTTACAAACACCAAGTGCTTCAGGACACCATCTGCATCATGACACTATCACATGCTATTCATTATTAGTGTAACATAAAAATGTTATATTTTTTTCATGACCTTTATAACTCCAGCTCTACACATCCCAGGCTGACCATTTCACTGTCATGCTTAGCAAATCATGTTAGTTTCTAGATACCACCTTATTGCCTTTATGTATGTACCTTTACCAGGATTTCAGAAGGTAGACTTTGAAAACAGTGATGAGGATATTTGTTTCAGGAGTCCAGAGAAGTCTCCTGTGAAGACAAGTTTACTCATACAGTATTCACAGGAACTCTGCTTTCTTGACAACTATACTCTTGTAGGATGCAATGAGTTAAAGCTAGGAGTGTTATTTAATGGACTGTCTCGAGACTGTAGCATTCTTTTAAATGAAGCACTTGTTTCTTTGTCAGTTTGGAAGTAGTATAAATTAAAATGAAAATGTTTTCTGTGGAGAAATTATTTTTCCATTGAGGGACTGCCACAGTGTTGTGGGTTTTTTTTCTGTCAAAAAGTAACTTTTTTGGACTGGTACTTATAATGGCGCTTGTTGCTGGTCTTCCCTGGGAAAAGAGGCACCATTTTCATCTTGACCATGGAACAGACTACTGGTTCTACATCTGTCCTCCTTCTAGACATAAAAAGAAAAAGTTAAGCAAACAGCCTTTACCACCACAGCAGGCTAGAATTTCGCCTCAGCTGCAAGTGGGTGATGCTGCTATGGTCATTTGTTGTGCCTCAGACCACTCATCTTTTATCCCAGATCTCTCTGGTGTTGCAGCTGCAGCCACTATGGATCAGCGGCTAGCCACGTCCTCTACATCTGTTGGAATTCCCTCAGTGGGCAAGAGAGAACCAGTCTTGTCAGTCCTGGGAGAGAGCAAGGAAGGTTTCCCTGTTGTGTCAGAATGCTGTGCCCATCCCTGGCGAAGCAGCTGCTGCCTTAACACGAATGGCCAGATTTTTCCTGTCAAAAAGAGACATAGAACCAAGCATGTATCTAGTTTACTGGGACTGGTTCAGGGTTTAATTCACGCAGTTGATCCTTCTTGAAAGTAGTTTCTGGTAAAAGAAAGCGGGATTGCTCTTTTCCTGAAGAGACTGAAGATTCTGAATCTAAACAGGAAGATGCAGGGGTGGATTCAGGGTTTTGTCCTCAGATTTCTGATTCAGTGCCTAAGGAGAGTTCATTTTCTGACTATCCCAGTGGTGGCTGAAACTATTGCTAGAATGCCCCAGTGTTTTCAGTGGGAGAGCACTGAGGTTTCTCAGTCCCTCAGAAAGTACTATGAGTTGTTACAAAAGTATTTTCCAGAACCTACAACCATTTCTCATGTTCTGTCTGCTTTAGAGGATATGTGTCTCACTGCCTGCAGTCTTTCTGATAGTCACCCAACTACCCCTAAAAAGGTAGATAGAATGTGTAAAGTTCTTCAGTCTTAGAAATTTTTATACACTATTCCCAACACTGACCCAGCAGCTATTATTTAGTTGATTCCACTGCTGCTAAGCACTTAGTTAATTCCAACCCTTCTTTTTTTAATAAGGATGGTAAAATTATTGATTGGTACGGGAAAAGTTTGTACTATTGCAACTTTGATTTTCACAAGTTTGAATTGTTAAAGTTGTTCTGATAATTTGTTAAAGGATAAGGAATGTTTTATTTGTAGTTGTTTCTTGTGTGAAGAAGAATCTGCTTTAACTAGTTTAATTTCTTAAAACCAACAAAAAATAGCAAAGAATACCGAGTCACTGTGTAATTTTAGCACTTTCGTCAAGTTTATTAACCCAACTTCATTAGACAAATACATCAATCTACTAAATGTGCTTAGTCTTCCCTAATCACATGATCTAAAAAATTAATACAATCATTCCTCCCATTTTTAAAAAACATTTATAAATATATTAATACATACATAAAATATAAGAACATGCTTAAAAATTATGCTTAATTAAATAATAAAAAAAATATTAACAATATTCAATGGCAGCTATATATATTCATGTGTTGAGACTTTTAAGTTTTATTATACATGAAATAGAACAGATATCGTTGAGACATGGTCTTGCATAAGCTCTAGTTATAATTTGCCGTCTTGGTTCTAACTGTTCTAATAGTAAAGACATGGGTCCCCATCTTTTGTCCACTGTTACTGTATCAATAACTCTAAATAAGAATGTATGGTTACAGTGGTCTTTTACATGTCTAGCCAGGGCATTTTCCACTTTTCCTTTTCTAATGTAATGTAAGTGTTCATATACCCTCTCTCTTAGTTTCCTATCTGTTTTGCCTGTTTAAAGACATGGGCAAGATTGGCATTGAGCTAGATACACTACTCTGCTGGTATTTCAATTATATCTATTCTTACTAATAAAATCTTTGCCTTGAATAGAAAAGTTTGCCCCTGTCTGTATATATCTGCAATAATTACAAGATTCGCATCTATACATTCCTACTATCCTAGGGGGTATTACGTGTTTAGATGATAAAACATCCTTAAATTTAGTGGCTCTTTGAAATATTATTCTAGGTGTACTTCCCAGTCTATCTGATCAGTCATCAGCTCTAATCAAATTCCATTTTTTATACAGGATACATTTAATCGTCTGTCCATCAACATTGAAAGGAGTTATAAAATAAATACTAAAATCTGTTTTTTTTCTCTAAAAGCTTGAATTTTTTCTGTACCTGCTTCTCCTATCAATCTAACATTTCCCAGAATTGCTTTAAAATGTCCCATATTTCTTTTAATTCTGACTTCAGTAATAATATCTCTTAGAAAAGAAATTGGATAGCCTCTCCTAATAAATAGTCCTCCTAAAAAATCACACTCATTATCAAAATCCATATCAGTAGTGCACATACGGGCTGCTCTCACGAGTTGACCTTTTACCACAGATTTCTTCTGATGTCTTGGATGTGCACTACTGATTTAACTAATAGTAAAGGTGATTTTAAAATATTCAACTGTTCTACAAACATGTCTGAATAACATGACTAGGGATGAGTGGTATCTTATGAATGAGTTAAGAGATGCAGGTGTGAAAGTATTAAGGGCCGACAAAGGAGGGTTTTTTTTTTTTATGATTTAGATTATAAAAAAAGGATGTTGTTAATGTGTTATATTCTGTAAATGTACACTTCTATTTTTTTTAATTAAATGATTATATAAGTTTGGATTTGTAGATTTAAGAAAAGACACGATTGGAGGGAAGTATATAGTTAAAATCCATAGGAAGAAAACCTTCTCCAATTCATTCTTACATTTCAGTAGTGCACATCCAAGACATCAGAGGAAATCTGTGGTGAAAGGTCAGCTCATGAGTGCAGCCCGTATGTGCACTTCTGATATGGATTTTGATAATAAGTGTGATTTTTTTTTAGAAGGATTATTTATTAGGAGAGGCTATCAATTTTCTTTTCTAAGAGATATTATTACTGAAGTCAGAATTAAAAGAAATACAGGACATTTTAAAGCAATTTTTGGAAATGTTAGATTGATAGAAGGAGAAGGAGGTACAGAAAAAATTCAAGCTTTTAGAGAAAAAACAGATTTTAGTATTTCTTTTATAACTCATTTCAATGTTGATGGACAGGCAATTAAATGTATCCTGTATAAAAATTGGAATTTGATTTGAGCCGATGACCGATTTTAAACTGGGAAGTACACCAAGAATAATATTTCAAAGAGCCACTAATTTTAAGGATGTTGTATCATCTAAACACGTAATACTCCCTAGGATAGTAGGATTGTATAGATGCGAATCTTGTAATTATTGCAGATATATACAGACAGGGGCAAACTTTTCTATTCAAGGCAAAGATTTTATTAGTAAGAATAGATATAATTGTAATACCAGTAGAGTAGTGTATCTAGCTCAATGCCATTCTTGCCTATGTTTTTACATAGGCAAAACAGATAGGAAACTAAGAGAGCGGGTATATGAACACTTGTATTACATTAGAAAAGGAAAAGTGGAAAATGCCCTGGCTAGACATGTAAAAGACCGTTGTAACCATACATTCTTATTTAAAGTTATTGATACAGTAACAGTGGACAACAGACGGGGACACATGTCTTTATTGTTAGAACTAAGACGGCAAATTATAACTAGAGCTTATGCAAGACCAGGTCTCAATGATATCTGGTCTATTTCATGTATATTAAAACTTAAAGGTCTCAATAGATGAATATATATATATATATATATATATATATATATATATATATATATAGCTGCCATTGAATTTTGTTGTTAATTTTTTTATTATTTAATTATTACGCATAATTGTTAAGCATGTTCTAATATTTTATATATATATATATATATATATATATATATATATATATATATATATTAATATATTTATAAAAAAAATTTAAAATGGGAGGTATGATTGAATTAATTGCATTAATTGTTTAGATCATGTGATTAGGGAAGACTATTTAAGCACATTTAGTAAATTGATATATTTGTCTGATGAAGTTGGGTTAATAAACTTGACGAAAGCACTAACATTACACAGTGACTCAGTATTCTTTGCTATGTTTTGTTGGTTTTAACAGTTTCTTTATTTTGTTTTACATTATTTAGTTTAGTTTCTTCTATTGCATAAGCCACTACTTGTTTACAGTGTGTATGACTGCTGATACTACTTCTAGGGATATAGCCACTGGTACTGTTTTAAGGAGATGTGCTTGGCCCCATTCTGAGAACCTTCCTGATTATGTAAAGATTAGATTTTAAATTCTCCCTTGGATAGAAATTCAGTGTTTGGCCCTTCTGCTGCAGAAGTAATCAAAAAGTATGATGAAAAGGGCGAGCTGATCTACAGAATCTCTCAAGATTGTTCAGCCCGCCTTTTCCAAATTGCCGAAGGGGCGGTCTTTCTCCTCTTCCACTTTTAGCAAAAACAGAATAAACAGCCTCGACAAAATTTGTGTAAACAGGCTTTTCATAAGTAATGACAAGGGGCTTCCAAAAATGTCCCACTCCCACCCCCACAACCAAGGATAGTCCAAGCCTTGAATGACTGTTCACGAGACCTTGTGACTTCCTCCCACCCTGTCCCCTTTTGTCTTCCAGAAAGTCGGAAAATCAAATTTTCTCTTTGGTAACATATGTTTCAAACAAATGTTTTCTGAAAATCATTCATCAAGGTTGCAGATGGCAGTGGGAGGAAATTCCTTCTTTCCAGAGGGTTATTCCTCATCCTGCAAATCAGAATGTCTTGTTTCCACATCACATAATGTCCCAAGGAGTGATAGAACTAGTTCCTCCTTCCTAGGTGGGGAAGGGATTTTATTCAAGGATGTTCCTATTGCCAAAGAAAGAAAACACTCTGAGACCATTTCTGGATCTTTCTTTCCTAAACCTGTTAGTGATAGTGCCCCTATTCAAAATGTTGTCACTTCAAACCTGTTATCTTTTTTCTCTTTCAAGTTTCCTGGTAATGCTATACTTAAAAGATGCTTATCACATCCCAACTTATCCACACTTCAGATGTTTTCTTAAGGTTGTGTGTCATTGTCACATTATCAGCTCTCTGCCTTACCCTTTTGACTACCACTGCATCAAGAATGTTGACAGACTGTCTAGTTCCCATTATATGTCATTGCAGGCTATAGAGTTTCCATGATTTTCCATATTTAGACTACTTGCATATGTTGAGTCTTTCAAGCTGTCAGGAATCTCTCTGTTGGATGAGAGCTCTGTCGCCCAAGCTGGGATTCCAAGAAAACATTCAAAAGTCTTTCTTAACTCCCTCACACAGTAATATGTTCCTGGGATGTCAGCTAGACATGTCAGTTCAAAGAGCTTTACTTCTACAAGAAAAGCAGATCTTTATTTAGATCGATTTCTAATGTTTTCTTTAAACGTCAGTCACTGTGAAGGAGTACCACAGGATTTTAGATCTCATCATAGCTATGATTTTCTTGATACTTGTGGCAAGACTCCAAATGAGAAGGATACAGTGGTATCTGAAATGTCTTTTGTCCCAGCACCAACACCCCTTATATTTTTAGATCCCAGTGCTGGGGTTTGTCAGGAGAATTTTTTTTTTGGCAATAAGATGTCCTTATATCCAAATCTCCTCCTTTCTCTTTCTCTTTCTCTCTCTGCTCCAAAGCAGTCAGTCACCACAGTTGCTTCGGGGTTTGATTGAGGAACAGTCTCTGGAGGGGTAAAAGTGCAGGGGATGTGGGACACCAAGGACAGACACAAGCACATAAATAGAAGATGCTTGCCCTGATCATGGCACTCAACTCCCTGAACCATCTTTGGTCCCTGGAATCTGTTCAAGTGGTTACAGACAATATCACAGTCATATTATGTATCAGCAAGCAAAGAGGAATGCAGTCGTACCAGCTTTGTAGACTGTGTTAGCTTGGGATATAGCCTCACAGCACAATCTCACTCTACAGGCATTTTTAATTCTGTTAGAGCAAAACTGTGTGGTAGACAAGCTAAACAAGACCTGAGCAGACCCTCTTGAATGAAAACTAGATCAGGGGGGTCTTACAAGATTTGATCCATCTGTGGGGGGTTCCTTAAGTAGACCGGTTTGCCTCCTGTCTGAATAATCAACAGGCAAAAGTATGTTCCAGGACTCCTTGCAAGAAGACCTGACAGACAGATGCCTTTTCTTTTATTTTCTTTGGACAGGAATGTACCTGTATGCCTTCCACCCTTTCCACTACTATCCAGGATACTTCTGAAGATTCAGAAGAAATCCCTCAAGATCATTATGGTGACACCCTTCTGGCCCAGGCAGCCATGGTTTTCTCTTCTTTTGGAAATGGTCAGGGGCAATTAGCACGAGCTTCCTCACAGACTGAACCTACTCACATAAGACCCTGGGTGGTCAGTATACCCTGACATCAGTCATCTTCAGTTGATTGCCTGGATGGTAGGGTCTTAATTCCTTTTAGGCGCCTGTTTTCTGAGTATGCACAGCAGGTACTAATGGAGGCAAGAAAGTCTGCTACTAGAACAATGTATATTTGCACATTGAAAGGGTTTTCTAGTTGGTGCCAAAAACATAACCAGCACCCATTCAGGGCTAGTTCTCTAGTTTTACAATATTTGCGTGAGTTAGTATCCTATGACCTTTCTTATTTCTCTGTCAGGATTCAGTTATCGACCCTTTCAGCATATCTGCTTGTGGATCCTCCCCTTTCACTGCAGTCTCAAGTCAAAATGCCCTTGAAATGGGTTTTGCATAAGGGGCCTTAAAGAAAACCAGTGGCGACTCCTTGATATCTTAATATTGTGTTTTGGGAAGCTAATACTTGATCCAGTTGAACTAGCTGTTCTAGTTGGCTTGAGGTTCTTAACATGGAAAACACTTTTACTGGTTGCTCTGAACTCTGAAGAAGGGTATCTGAGTTGCAAGCTCTTATGATAAGTCATCCCTATCTAATTTAACACAGGGGCAGGATTTCTTGGAGAACTAATCCTTTTATGCCCAAAGTGGTATCCGAATTTACTTTAAGCCAAACTATCTATCTCCCTGTTTTCTTTCCTAAACCTAAAAATGAGGAAGAAAGTGTAATCCATACCATGGATGTTCACAGACAACTCGAGTGCTATCTAGCAGAACTAAATCTTTCAGATGTGTGGATCAGTTGTTCATTTCTTGTCAAATTAAGAAGGGACACTCTGTGTCAAAACAGACTGCTTCTAAATCGTTATCTAAGGTCATTACCTTTTGTTATACTCGCCATATCAAATCTGTTTCAGGCAGGTTCAAGACCCATGCTACCAGAGTCTTTACTTCATGTATGGCTTTTTGGAAAGGGTTGGATTCTAGAAGTATTTTAGAAGCTGCTAGACTTGGTCCTCTACATACTTTTACAAAGCACTTCAATCGTGATTGCATCTCTAGGTCTGGATCAAGCTTTGCTAGGGCCATTCTCCTAGGTTTGGACTCTCCTTCCACCCCGCAAATATAGTTAACTAGGACAATCTACCCGTATCGCTAAGACTACTACAGCAGTGATCAATATGAAGAACATAGTACAGTTGTGTAAGGTGAACTTAGCATAACAACAGATGTTCAAATGATCACTGCTGCAGTAGCCACTGCCTCCTTCTACCCCCTTCCTTTTTTGGTGTGTGTGTGTTTTTTTTTTTTTTTTTTAATGCCAGTGTGTGGACTTAAAGATCTGTTGTTCCTAGCACTGTCCTTTCAGGGCTGAGCCTCCCTTTCTCTGCTGGCAGAAAAGCTCTGAAGGGCTTCATGCATGGACTTGTAGTCGGTTCAGCTCGAGCTGCTTGACAGTTTGTGTGCATGGACGTGAACTGAATCTTTGGAAGCTGGCTGGCTGTTATATCCTTGGTAGGATGCAACCCATATAGCTAAGGCTACTGCAGCACTTATTTGAACATCTACTGTTATGGTAAAAATGTACACAACTGTACTTTTCTTAAATTTCAGTCCTCCTGAATGCTTTTCTGCATGTAAGTTCATTTGTTTCTGTATAATTTGTCATTTCCCTTTTCTAGCCAGCCCACTTCCAGTTGTTTTTATCTCCAATACTCAGTATTTCAGTTACAGCTGGTTTAGATTTTGATTTCTATTTTCTTTTGTCTTTTTGACAGCTAGTAGCATTAAACTTAGTAAGGCCTAATTATGTTGGGCAGTTTAGATCCTATATCCTAGCTCAGAAGAATCATTACCTTTGTCAGGATCATTTGCTCCCCCAACGTTTCTGACAAAGTATTCTGTAGGAAAATTTTTAAATCTGCCAATTTGTTGCATTCTCAATTACATCTTTCTTTCTCATCTCACTTCCATTATTTGCTGAAGTCTGCTTAGGGTATAAAATGCCTATGCAAACACTTCCAAGTAAAGATTCTGAACTTTCTCTGCTTTGTTGCATACTTTGGAACCATAAGTAGACAGCTTAAGAACAGCTTTCATGATCTCTGTAGCTGCATTAATCAAAAGTTAAATACCCCTGCAGTTGTTTTCGTAACCTTTAAGATAAAATCTTTCAGTAGCTTGCAAGTATTATGATTTTGGAATTATTAACGTAAATATGAATAAGCGCAGTTTGACACCTAGTGGCATCACTAGGATAATCCTATAGAAACACGTAGAGGAAAGAGATTTATTTTTTTCTCATAATAAATGAATATGGTAATTTAAAAAATATTTAAAAGAGAAATGTCTGTATAATAATTTAAATCAGTTGGTAACCTGTTAAGTGAGCTGCTGCAGGTGGATCTTTTTTTGTTAAACAGTAACTTAAGTAGTATGAACATACAATGTATACAGTATGAATGTAAAACATGCAAGGTAGTGATGCAATGAGCTGCTTCTTTCCTTCACCTCTTGTCTTTTTGTAATATTGTTAGCTTTTTGCCCATTCCTTAAAGTAGGTAGTAATTTGAGCATGGGAACGACCTCTTTCCAAGGAAGCCTGGGATGTGTTACACTTGAGGTAGAGTTAAGTTCTCAAAGACATACCTACAGACTCAGATGCAAAGATTGAATTATCTAAAATGTATATGAAATGGCAGAGTGAATCAAAAAATGCATTTGAACAAAGCACTGCTTCTTAGTAATAAAAGCTTTGCCCAGGCAAAGAATATGCTAGAAGTCTAAACCTCAAAATGCACTCTCTCAAGGCACTCCTAAAAATGGAGAACATCGATATCTGTGCAGTAACTGAGACCTGGTTCAAGGCTCCAGAAAGCACCCCTGCAATACCAGGCTACAACTCTTACCACACTTTTTGTCCACCAAACCAGGACTGAAACACTAAAGGTGGAGCAGTGTCCATATTCACACCACCAGGCTAGTTGCCTAACACAAATCATCTGAAATTCTCCAGGTGCAACTAACACTAGGTAAGACTGCAGTCCAAACTGTAGCTTGCTACAGATCCCCCACCATGCCCCAAGATTCTCACTACACCTTTCTAAACATACTGGAAAATATTAAGATACAACCAAGCACCCTAACAATGGGTGATTTCAACTACCCTGCCATTAACTGGAAAAACTACTCGTGTGCCAACACTTTTGCCCAGTGGTTCTTGGAATTCATAAATTCCAATGCCCTGGATCAACTAATCCATAGTCCCACCAGGGGCTCCAGTATCCTAGACCTGGTCATTACCAACATGGGAAATCGATGCTCCATACCTATGGTCACCCCTTCATTGGTCAGGTCTGACCATAAGCTAATCACCCTTGGCATCCACATCCCTCCCCCACCCCCCAGTAAGGAAACCTCCATAAAAAACTTCTTCAAAGCCAACTTCATGCTACTCAAGTCAGAAGTGACAAACTTCATGACACCCATGCAGACGGGAACTGAAAGTTCGACTGCTGAATCCTACACTAAGGTACTGTACAAGCACATCGACTTGTGCATGAATCGTGCCATCCCAAATAAAACCAAGATGCTCTCCTCCAAAAAAAGGAAGCCAATCTGGTGATCTCCTGCCATAAACAAACTTTACAACAAAAGGAAGAAACTGTTGCAGAAAAGAGAAAAATCCCAGGATGCAAAAAACTCCCTTACCAGCCTCAGTAAGAAACTGAGAGCCCTCATAAAATCCTCCAAAGCTGATTACGAAAATAAAATTGCCAAAGATTCCAAAGACAACCACAAGGCATTCTATAGCTATGTCAAGAATCCTGAATGGCAATGCTCAGACCTGCTCTGAGCTACAACAGAATGGCATTAAATATACTGATCCCAAGGAAATTGCCAATATCCTGGAAGATCGATTCAGTGCCAACTTCACCCACCTCTCACCCCCTAAAGGGCCCATCTCAATACCAAAAGATTGCCAAAGTCTGGTAATAATGACCACACAGGTAAAAAATGCACTCTCCAAAGCTAAGAGTACAGCATCCATGGGACCAGACGACATCCCAGGCTGTGTACTACATGAACTACAAAATGAACCGGCACCTCACCTAAGTGTCATGTTTAATCATAGCC
This sequence comes from Protopterus annectens, assembly GCF_019279795.1. Lineage (NCBI taxonomy): Eukaryota > Metazoa > Chordata > Ceratodontiformes > Protopteridae > Protopterus > Protopterus annectens. The sequence goes on from NC_056747.1 coordinate 468,630,260, forward strand.
TCACCTTAGGCTTTGTGCCCACTGAGTGGCACACAGCTACAGTTATCCCACTCCACAAGGGGGGGATCCACCTTGTATCCTGGGAATTACCACCCCATCAGTCTGATGAGCCTGATCTGCAAGGCTGTAGAACGTATTATCATGAAACTTATAAACAAAGACATTGGCAACCTTCAAACACTGGACCCCACCCAGTTTGGGTTCGTGAAGGGCCGATCTTGTCTCCTAAACCTGATTGACTTCTTTGAATCAGTCTGCAGAGCTGTGGACGAGGGTAAGGTGGTCTACCCAGCCTATCAGGACTTCGCCAAGGCCTTCGACACCATCCCTCACTCTGGAATCATAGATAAACTTACTAAGCGGGGCATTAATCCCTACGTCACTCAATGGGTTGCCAACTGGCTTACTGACAGAACCCACACTGTAAAAGTAGCAGACTCTAAATCCAGCTCCAGACAAGTGGAGTACCTCAAGGTTCAGTCCTGGGGCCGCTCTTGTTTGGCATCTACTTCTCTGAATTACAGGCCAACACTAAGGGACTCTGGCTAACAACGTTTGCAGATGATTGCAAACTGGGAGTCATTATTGAATCCCCAAATGATGTGGATATTCTAGAAAAGGGCCTTACAGAAATGGAAGCTTGGTGCCAGAGCCATGAGCTCAAGCTCAATGCCAAGAAATGTATAGTTATTCCCTTTGTGAAAAAACATGTACCCATGAATTACCACATAGGTGGCAGTACACTAAACACCGAAAGTGTAATATGAGACTTAGGGACACAGGTGGCCTGTGGTCTCACCTTCGATAACCACATTGCCACAACAGTCAGGAAATCCTTCTATGTGGCACACCTCATCACTAGGGGCTTTTCATCCAGAAAAAAATGAGGTCATTGTCCCACTGTACTCATCCCTCATTACACCCATTATAGAATACAATGCCCCATTTGGTATGTACCTCTCAAGACATCTGCAATAACTGAAATGGCCACAGAAATACCTCACTAAAAGAATCGCAGGCCTAAAGCAGATGCCCTATGCTGACCATCTAAAACAACTCCAGCTATACTCTATTGCATATCGTCTACTCAGAGGCGATTTCTGCTTAACATACAAGGCCATGTCAAACCCAAAGCTTTTGGACGTGCTACATGTAAAGAATTCCCAATCCCTCAGAGCTACATGTTCCAGGGATCTAAACCTTGTCATCACAATGAACAAAACATGCTGGAGGGAGAGGTTCCTGACCCCAGAGACTCCCCAGACTCTGAAATAGACTGCTCATACATGTCAAGCAGAGCACCCCTTTGGCCCTCTTCAAAAGGAACCTTGACAATTGGATGGGAGATAGGAAATTCACCGCGGGGGTCATGTCAGTCGCTCTGCTAGACAGGGGTCCAGGGAAGTAAATATTGTGTGAAGAAATAGCCAGGGAATTATGTCTAGGCTTGTATAGGCCCTAGGGCCGATGGCCTAGTACCAACCTAAGAACCTATAATTTTTTCACATTTAGAGAATACAAACCACTTAGAGATTGAGAGTGAAGGAGGTAACCATTTGAAATGTTGGGACTCTCTGTCGAGGTAGTTGTGCGAGTAGGAGGATTATTAGATTAGATGAGGTGTCAAACTGGGAAGCATCAACTCTTAGTGAGTAGGTGGGATATAACCCTTGCTGAAGCACAACATGCAGTATATAACCCATTAAGTGGGCTGATCCAGCTGGATCTTTCTCTGTTTGTGGCGTGATGAAGTAATGCTCAGATCTGTAGACAAATATTCATGGGGTTGGTAAAATTGGTTAAGGTGGTCACCTCACACACAAGAAGTACAGGGTTTGATGCTCATTAAGGAATACTGGCTAGACTTAAAATGTTCCACAAAGACCGCTATCTTAGTACTTACCAATGCACCTATAAAAAGAAGAACCACCAAGAGAATGTGGCAGTACTGCTCCTTTGTACAACCACCACTCACATTTTAAGATCAATCTCCTAAATAGCTTCAGAAAACGGGCAGTTTCTACCTAGTAAACACCACCCAGTTTAACAAATAGAATAATGTTTTATTTCCTTTAACTAGTTAGTATGGGGGAGTAACCTTTGTTATCTTAATAGTATTTCTCCTTTCATTTATTGTTTTATGAAGTCTTAAAGTGGTTATACATATGTTCATAGGTAGGTACTAGGCTATTGGCCTTAGGGCCTATATAAGCCTAGCCAAACGGTAACCTAAGGAAATTAATTTCCTGTGCCCCTGTTAAGCAGAGCTACAGAAGTGACCCCCCCCCCCCCCAGGGTGAATTTCCTATCAACCATCCAATCATCAAGATTTTTCTTGAGTGCTAATGAGGAGCTTTGTTTGATCTCGATAGGTAGTTTGTTCCAGAGTATGGGAAGTCTCTGGGACAGGAATCTATCCCTCCAGCATATTCTGTTTATTGTGGTGACAAGGTTTAGGTCCCTAGAGCGTGTAGCTCGGAGGGATTGGGATTTCTTTAAGTGGAGCATGTCCAACAGCTCTGGGTTTGACATAGCTTTGTATGTTAGGCAGAGATCGCCTCTGAGTAGGTGATATGTGACAGAGTAAAGCTGGAGTTTTTTGAGACTGTCTGTGTAGGGCGTCTGTTGATATTTGGGGAACTGACTGTTTGCAAACATAATGGGTAGAGTTAAAAAGCAGCTGTTACCTTTGGGAGGGGTAGCTTATTCCATTCTCCCACATTCTAGCACCTTGAATAAGACAATTTCTAACAATTGGCCGACAGATTCGGTACCAACTTTACCCCTTCCCCCAAAGGACCAATTGCAATGCCAGTAGATTGCCAGGCACCCAGTATTACTGCTGCACAGGTTAAACCAGCACTGTCCAAGGCTAAGAATACAGCTTCTATGGGACGTGACAATATCCCTGGCTGTGTTATACATGACCTACAGAGTGAACTGGCACCTCACCTGTGTGACCACTTCAATCACAGCCTCACCTCAGGCTTTGTCCCTACCGAATGGAGCACTGCTACAGTCATCCCTCTCCATAAAGGAGGAGTGACTACAGACCCTGGGAACGCCCCATTAGCCTGACAAGTCTGATATGCAAAGCTATGGAATGTATCATCATGGACCTAATAAACAAGGATATAGGAAATCTCCAAACTCTGGATCCCACACAGTTTGGTTTTGTGAAGGGTATTTCATGCCTGCTCAAATTGGTCAACTTCTTTCAGTCACTAGAATTGTGGATGACGGCAAGGTGGTTCATACATCCTACCTTGATCTGGCCAAGGCCTTTGATACCGTTCCCCGCTCAGGAATCATAGAAAAACTCACTAAGCTAGGCATCAATCCCTATATCACTAGGTGGGTTGCAAAGTGGCTCACAGATAGAACCCACAGTGTGAAAGTAGCTGACTCCAAGTCAGACTGCTGACCAGTCACCGAGTGGAGTCTCACAGGGTTTGGGCCTGGGTCCTCTCCACTTTGGTATCTACTTCTCTGAAGTCCAGGCCAACACGAAGGGACTCTGGCTGATAAAGTTCGTAGACGATTGCAAGTTGGGAGCTATTATTAACTCCCCAAGTGATGTTGACATCCTACAGAATGGCTTCACTGAGACCAATGACTGGTATCAGAACCATGACCTTAAGCTCAATGCAAAAAAATATGTTGTCATCGCCTTTGGGTAAACTCCTATTCCCATGAATTACCACATTGATGGTAGTCCACTGAACACATGAGGCGTTATAAGAGATCTGGGAACACAGGTTGACAGCAACCTCTCTTTTGATCACCAGATTGCCACTGTGGTCAGAAAGTCCTATGTGGCACATCTCATTAATAAGGGTTTTGCATCCAGAAAGAAAGAGGTCATTGTCTCCCTCTACTCTTCCCTCATTAGGCCAATCATTGAGTACAATGCCCCATTTGGCATGTACCTCACTAGACACCTGCAACAACTGGATAGGCCACAAAAGTACCTCACAAAGAGGATCCTAGGCCTTAAACACTTGTCCCTATATGGACAGACTCAAAAAAACTTCAACTATTCTGTCTCGTATCGCCTATTTAGAGGCCATCTCTGCTCGACTTAGAAAGCCATGTCTGACCCAGCTGTGTTAGACATTCTGTATCTAAAGATCCCTCCGCACCACATGCTCCAGAGACCTCCACCTTATTACCACAATCAACAGAATGTACTGGAGGGACAGGCTCATAACCCAGAGACTGCCCATACGTGTTAAGTAAAGCACCTTGCTGACCCTCTTCAAGAAAAATCTTGATGAGTGGATGGGAAATAGAAAATTCACCCCGGGGATAACTCCAGTGGCTCTACTCGACAGAGGCACTGGGTACTAAGGTCAGGTGGCACGACGCCAGGGTAATCCTATGGCTATGCTTGTAAAGGCCCCAGGGCCAGTAGCCTAGTACACACCTATGAACTAATGTAAACTGCTTATACTGTGATTTAATTACATTCATATCAAGAGCTGTTTCAAGCTGCTAAGATAGAGTGTAGCAACAGCCCAAAGTCTGCACATAAACAGCCATTGACATCAATCATACACTGGGGAGATAGGGTAGGCACATGTAAGGCCAACAGGCCATACCTCATCTGACGTGATTCCATGGTAACATGTCAGCAAATACTCAACCCATTTTGAGCACTCTATAGATGAAGAAGCTTTTTCTTGGCTGCTGAAGCTGAAATTGGTCTGCCGAGATCAGAGCTCCACTCTGTAAACAGATGAAAATAAATAAAAGTCCTTCTTTATATCACCACTTAGTAGAGAATAAGTGACTGTGGAAACGGATAAAATCTAATGGCAGCTGTAGACAACTGCAAAATGTGTAGAATGTTTCCAACAGCAATAATGAGAATGTTTCTTCTCTACCTTACCATAACTTGAGGTTTCATACTTGCCTTTCAAATTCTGCTTGTGCATAAATAGTCACATTCATGGCAAGCAGTAATGAAACGAGTTGTGCTGCATTCTGTTCAGTATGTAAACAATTGCTAGCAAGATTGTGAAAATTTATCAAAACTGACCTTTTTGTAAACGCATGCAATTATATGCATATTTGTTTATATGCACACATACACACACTTTCCTTGATGTACACATACATAATAATTGGACTATTCAATTTATTCCTTACACATGTTTTTCTTTGTTGAAGTAAAATTTGTTTTCCTTTCATTTTTCTCTGTATCCACTTTCACACAAACAAATGCTAATGTGATTTACAGTTTTCAGTGAAA